>NW_027274877.1:0-77474 GCF_030028105.1 Mobula birostris
TCCTCCTCCAACACAGCACCCGAATCCTCCAACTCCAAATCCTCCCTCCCCTCAACAGCACACCCGAACCCGCAACTCCAAATCCTCAACACAGCACCCCGAACCCACAACTCCAAATCCTCCCTGCCCTCCAGCACAGCACCCAAACCCCCCAACTCCAAATCCTCAACACAGCACCCGAACGCCCCAACTCCAAATCCTCCCTCCTCCAACACAGCACCCGGATCCACAACTCCAAATCCTCTCTCCCCTCCAACAGAGCACCCGAACACCCCAACTCCAGATCCTCCCTCCCCTCCAACACAGCACCCGAATCCCCAACTCAAAATTCTCAACACAGCACCCGAACCCCCCAACTCCAAATCCGCCCTCCCGTCAACACAGCACCCGAAACCCCACAACTCCAAATCCTCAACACAGCACCCGAACCACCAACTCCAAATCCTCGCTCCCTCCCAAACAACACCCGAATCCCCAACTCCAAATCCGCCCTCCCCTCCAACACAGCACCCGAACCCGCCAATTCCAAATCCTCCCTCCCACCAACACAGCGCACGAATCCCCCAACTGCAAATCATCGAACACAGCTCCTGAACCCCTCAACTCCAATCCTCCCTCCCTCCAACAGCACCCGAATCCCCAACTCGAAATCCTCCCTCCTCTCCAACACGGCACCCGAACCCCCCAACTCAAAATTCTCAACACAGCTCCTGAACCCCCTCAACTCAAAATCCTCCCTTCCCCTCCAACACAGCACCCGAACGCCCCAACTCAAAATTCTCAACACAGCTCCTAAACCCCTCAACTCCAAATCCTCCATTCCCTCCAACCCAGCACCCGAACCCCCCAGCTCCAAATCCTCCCTCTCTCCAACTCAGCACCCGAGACACCCCAACTCCAACTCCTCCCTCCCTGCAACACAGTTCCCGAATTCTTATCTCCAAATCCTCTCCTCCCCTCCAACACAGCACCCAAATCCCAACTCCAATGCTCCTCCCCTACAACGCAGCACCCGAACCCCTCACTCCATATCCTCCCTCCCCTCCAACACAGCACCCGAACCCTCAACTCGAAATCCTCCTTCGCCTCCAACACAGCACCCGAACCGCCCAACTGCAAATCCTCAACACAGCACCCGAACCCACCAACTCAAATCCTCGCCTCCCCTCCAGACACAGCACCCGAACCCTCAACTCCAATATCCTCCCTCCCCTCCAACACAGGCACCCGAACCCTCAACTCGAAATCCTCCTTCGCCTCCAACACAGAGCACCCGAACCCCAACTCCAAATCCTCCCTCCCTCCAATACAGCAGCCAAAACTCCCAATTCCAAATCCTCCATTCCCTCCAACCCAGCACCACCGAACGCCCCAGCTCTATATCCTCCCTGCCCTCTAGCCTCAGCACCGAACCACCCCAACTCCAATCTCCCCTCCACCAACACAGCAACCTGAACCCCCCAACTCAAAATTCTCAACACAGCTCCTGAACCCCTCAACTCCAAATGCTCCATTCCCTCCAACCCAGCACCCGAACCCCCAGCTCCAAATCCTCCTCCTCCAACACAGCACCCGAATCCCAACTGGAAATCCTCCCTCCCCTCCAACACAGCACCCGAACCCCCCAACTCCAAATCCTCCCTCCCTCCCAACACAGCACCCGAATCCCCAACTGCAAATCCTCCCTCCCCTCCAACACAGCACCCGAACGCCCCAACTGAAAATCCTCAACACAGCACCCGAACCCCTCAACTCCAAATCCTCCCTCTCCTCCAACACAGCACCCGAACCCTCAACTCCAAATTCTCCCTCCCATCCAGCACAGCACCTGAACTCCCCCAACTCCAAATCCTCAACACAGCACCCGAATACCCCAACTCCAAATCCTCCTCCCTCCAACTCAGCACCTGAACCCCCCAACTCCAAATCCTGAACACATCACCCGAACCCTCCAACTCCAAATCCCCCCTCCCATCCAACACAGCTCCCGAATCCCCAACTCCAAATCATTGACACAGCTCCTGAACCCCTCAACTCCTAATCCTCCATGCCCCTCCAACCCAGCACCCGAACCCCCAACTCCAAATCCTTCCTCCCTCCAACACTGCACCCGAATCCCCAACTCGAAATCTCAACACATCACCCGAACCCTCCAAATCCAAATCCCCCCTCCCCTCCAACACAGCACCCGAACCCACCAACTCCAAATCCCCCCTCCCACCAACACAGCACCCGAACCCCCCAACTCCAAATCCTCCCTCCCTCCAACACAGCACCCGAACGTTCCAATTCTAAATCCTCCCTCCCTTCCATACACAGCACCCCGAATCCCTAAACTCCAAATCCTCCCTCCCCTCCAACACAGCACCCGAACCGCCCAACTCCAAATCCTCAACACAGCACCCGAACTCCCCAACTCCAAATCCTCAATACAGCACCCGAACCCACCAATTCCAAATCCTCCCTCCCTCCAACACAACACCCGAACCCCGCAACTCCAAATCCTCAACACAGCACCCGAAACCACCAACTGCAAATCCCCCCTCCCGCCAACACAGCAGCTAGAACCCCTCAACTCCAAATCCTCAACACAGCACGCGAACCCCCCCAACTCCAAATCCTCCCTCCCTCCAACACAGCACCCGAAACCCCCAACTCAAAATCCTCAACACAGCACCCGAACCCCCCAACTCCAAGTCCTCCCTCCCTCCAACACAGCAGCCGAATCCTCCAACTCTAAATCCTCCCTCCCCTCCAACACAGCACCCGAACCCCGCAACTCCAAATCCTCAACACAGCACCCGAACCCCCCAACTCCAAGTCCACCCTCCCTCCAACACAGCACCCGAATCCTCCAACTCCAAATCCTCCCTCCCCTCCAACACAGCACCCGAACCCCGCAACTCCAAATCCTCAACACAGCACCCGAACCCACCAACTCCAAATCCTCCCTGCCCTCCAGCACAGCACCCAAACCCCCCAACTCCAAATCCTCAACACAGCACCCGAACGCCCCAACTCCAAATCCTCCCTCCCTCCAACACAGCACCCGGATCCACAACTCCAAATCCTCTCTCCCCTCCAACAGAGCACCCGAACACCCCAACTCCAGATCCTCCCTCCCCTCCAACACAGCACCCGAATCCCCAACTCAAAATTCTCAACACAGCACCCGAACCCCCCAACTCCAAATCCGCCCTCCCGTCCAACACAGCACCCGAAACCCCACAACTCCAAATCCTCAACACAGCACCCGAACCCACCAACTCCAAATCCTCGCTCCCTCTCAAACAACACCCGAATCCCCAACTCCAAATCCGCCCTCTCCTCCAACACAGAACCCGAACCCGCCAATTCCAAATCCTCCCTCCCCTCCAACACAGCGCACGAATCCCCCAACTGCAAATCATCAACACAGCTCCTGAACCCCTCAACTCCAAATCCTCCCTCCCTCCAACAGCACCCGAATCCCCAACTCGAAATCCTCCCTCCTCTCCAACACAGCACCCGAACCCCCCAACTCCAAATCCTCAACACAGCACCCGAACCCCCACAACTCCAAATGCTCCCTCCCCTCCAACACAGCACCCGAACGCCCCAACTCAAAATTCTCAACACAGCTCCTGAACCCCTCAACTCCAAATCCTCCATTCCCTCCAAACCAGCACCCGAACCCCCCAGCTCCAAATCCTCCCTCTCTCCAACTCAGCACCCGAACACCCCAACTCCAACTCCTCCCTCCCTGCAACACAGCTCCCGAATTCTTATCTCCAAATCCTCCCTCCCCTCCAACACAGCACCCAAATCCCCAACTCCAAATGCTCCCTCCCCTACAACGCAGCACCCGAACCCCTCAACTCCAAATCCTCCCTCCCCTCCAACACAGCACCCGAACCCTCAACTCGAAATCCTCCTTCGCCTCCAACACAGCACCCGAACCGCCCAACTGCAAATCCTCAACACAGCACCCGAACCCACCAACTCCAAATCCTCCCTCCCCTCCAACACAGCACCCGAACCCTCAACTCCAAATCCTCCCTCCCCTCCAACACAGCACCCGAACCACCCAACTCCAAATCCTCCCTCCCACCAACACAGCACCTGAACTCCCCAACTCAAAATTCTCAACACAGCTCCTGAACCCCTCAACTCCAAATGCTCCATTCCCTCCAACCCAGCACCCGAACCCCCCAGCTCCAAATCCTCCCTCCCTCCAACACAGCACCCGAATCCCCAACTGGAAATCCTCCCTCCCCTCCAACACAGCACCCGAACCCCCCAACTCCAAATCCTCCCTCCCCTCCAACACAGCACCCGAATCCCCAACTGCAAATCCTCCCTCCCCTCCAACACAGCACCCGAACCCCTAAACTCCAAATCCTCCCTCCCCTCCAACACAGCACCCGAAGCCTCAACTACAAATCCTCCCTCGCCTCCAACACAGCACCCGAACCGCCCAACTCCAAATCCTCAACTCAGCACCCGAACCCCCCAACTCCAAATCCTCAATACAGCACCCGAACCCACCAATTCCAAATCCTCCCTCCCTCCAACACAACACCCGAACCCCGCAACTCCAAATCCTCAACACAGCACCCGAAACCACCAACTGCAAATCCCCCCTCCCGCCAGCACAGCAGCCAAACCCCTCAACTCCAAATCCTCAACACAGCATGCAAACCCCCCCAACTCCAAATCCTCCCTTCCTCCAACACAGCACCCGAAACCCCCAACTCTAAATCCTCAACACAGCACCCGAACCCCCCAACTCCAAGTCCTCCTTCCCTCCAACACAGCACCCGAACCCGCCAACTCCAAATCCTCCCTCCCCTCCAACACAGCACCTGAATCCCCAACTCCAAGTCCTCTCTTCCCTCCAACACAACACCCGAAACCCTCAACTCCAAATCGCCGCTCCCTCCCAAACAGCACCCGAATCCCCCCAACTCCAAATCCTCCCTCCCCTCCAACACAGCACCCGAAACCCCCAACTCCAAATCCTCCCTCCCCTCCAACCCAGCACCCGAATGCCCCAACTCAAAATCCTCAACACAGCACCCGAACCCACCAACTCCAAATCCTCCTTCCGCTCTAACACAGCACCCGAACCCTCAACTCCAAATTCTCCCTGCCCTCCAACACAGCACCCGAACCCCCCCAACTCCAAATCCTCAACACAGCACCCAAACACCCCAACTACAAATCCTCCCTGCCCTCTAGCACAGCACCCGAACCCCCCAACTCCAAATCCTCCCTCGCTCCAACACAGCACCCGAATCCCCAACTCCAAATCCTCCCTCCCCTACAACACAGCACCCGAACACCCCAACTCCAAATCCTCCCTCCCCTCCAACACAGCACCCGAATCCCCAACTCCAAGTCCTCCCTCCCCTCCAACACAACACCCGAACGCCCCAACTCAAAATTCTCAACACAGCACCCGAACCCCGCAACTCCAAATCCGCCCTCCCGTCCAACACAACACCCGAACCCCCAGAACTCCAAATCCTCAACACAGCACCCGACCGCCCCAACTCCAAATCCTCGCTCCCTCCCAAACAGCACCCGAATCCCCAACTCCAAATCCTCCCTCCCCTCCAACACAGCACCCGAACCCCCAACTCCAAATCCTCGCTCCCTCGCAAACAGCACCATAATCCCCAACTCCAAATCCTCCGTCCCCTCCAACACAGCACCCGAACCCCCCAACTCCAAATCCTCCCTCCCCTCCAACACAGCATCCGAACACCCGAAATCAAAATCCTCAACACAGCACCCGAACCCTCAACTCGAAATCCACCTTCACCTCCAACACAGCACCCGAACCCTCAAGTCCAAATTCTCCCTCCCATGCAGCACAGCACCCGAACCACCCAACTGCAAATCCTCAACACAGCACCCGAACCCCCAACTCCAAATCCTCCCTTCCTCCAACACAGCAGCCAAAACCCCCAACTCAAAATCCTCAACACAGCACCCGAACTCTCAACTCCAAATCCTCCCTCCCTCCAACACAGCACCCGAGCCTCCCAATTCCAAATCCTCCCTCCCCTCCAACACAGCACCCGAACCCCCCAACTCCAAATCCTCAACACAGCACCCGAACCCCCACCACTCCAAATGCTCCCTCCCCTCCAACACAGCACCCGAATGCCCTAACTCAAAATTCTCAACACAGCTCCTGAACACCTCAACTCCAAATCCTCCATTCCCTCCAACCCAGCACCCGAACCCCCCAACTCCAAATCCTCCCTCCCTCCAACACAGCACCCGAACCTCCCAATTCCAAATCCTCCCTCCCCTCCAACACAGCACCCGAGCACCCCAACTCCAAATCCTCCCTCCCCTCCTACAGCGCACCCGAATCCCCAACTCCAAATCCTTCCTCCCCTCCAACACAGCACCCGAATCCCCCAACTCCAAATCATTGACACAGCTCCTGAACCCCTCAACTCCTAATCCTCCATCCCCTCCAACCCAGCACCCGAACCCCCCAACTCCAAATCCTTCCTCCCTCCAACACAGCACCCGAATCCCCAACTCGAAATCCTCAACACATCACCCGAACCCTGCAAATCCAAATCCCCCCTCCCCTCCAACACAGCACCCGAACCCACCAACTCCAAATCCCCCCTCCCACCAACACAGCACCCGAACCCCCCAACTCCAAATCCTCCCTCCCTCCAACACAGCACCCGAACGTTCCAATTCCAAATCCTCCCTCCCTTCCAACACAGCACCCGAATCCCTAAACTCCAAATCCTCCCTCCCCTCCAACACAGCACCCGAACCGCCCAACTCCAAATCCTCAACACAGCACCCGAATTCCCCAACTCCAAATCCTCAATACAGCACCCGAACCCACCAATTCCAAATCCTCCCTCCCTCCAACACAACACCCGAACCCCGCAACTCCAAATCCTCAACACAGCACCCGAAACCACCAACTGCAAATCCCCCCTCCCGCCAACACAGCAGCAGAACCCCTCAACTCCAAATCCTCAACACAGCTGCGAACCCCCCCAACTCCAAATCCTCCCTCCCTCCAACACAGCACCCGAAACCCCCAACTCAAAATCCTCAACACAGCACCCGAACCCCCCAACTCCAAGTCCTCCCTCCCTCCAACACAGCAGCCGAATCCTCCAACTCTAAATCCTCCCTCCCCTCCAACACAGCACCCGAACCCCGCAACTCCAAATCCTCAACACAGCACCCGAACCCCCCAACTCCAAGTCCACCCTCCCTCCAACACAGCACCCGAATCCTCCAACTCCAAATCCTCCCTCCCCTCCAACACAGCACCCGAACCCCGCAACTCCAAATCCTCAACACAGCACCCGAACCCACCAACTCCAAATCCTCCCTGCCCTCCAGCACAGCACCCAAACCCCCCAACTCCAAATCCTCCCTCCCTCCAACACAGCACCCGGATCCACAACTCCAAATCCTCTCTCCCCTCCAACAGAGCACCCGAACACCCCAACTCCAGATCCTCCCTCCCCTCCAACACAGCACCCGAATCCCCAACTCAAAATTCTCAACACAGCACCCGAACCCCCCAACTCCAAATCCGCCCTCCCGTCCAACACAGCACCCGAAACCCCACAACTCCAAATCCTCAACACAGCACCCGAACCCACCAACTCCAAATCCTCGCTCCCTCCCAAACAACACCCGAATCCCCAACTCCAAATCCGCCCTCCCCTCCAACACAGCACCCGAACCCGCCAATTCCAAATCCTCCCTCCCCTCCAACACAGCGCACGAATCCCCCAACTGCAAATCATCAACACAGCTCCTGAACCCCTCAACTCCAAATCCTCCCTCCCTCCAACAGCACCCGAATCCCCAACTCGAAATCCTCCCTCCTCTCCAACACAGCACCCGAACCCCCCAACTCCAAATCCTCAACACAGCACCCGAACCCCCACAACTCCAAATGCTCCCTCCCCTCCAACACAGCACCCGAACGCCCCAACTCAAAATTCTCAACACAGCTCCTGAACCCCTCAACTCCAAATCCTCCATTCCCTCCAACCCAGCACCCGAACCCCCCAGCTCCAAATCCTCCCTCTCTCCAACTCAGCACCCGAACACCCCAACTCCAACTCCTCCCTCCCTGCAACACAGCTCCCGAATTCTTATCTCCAAATCCTCCCTCCCCTCCAACACAGCACCCAAATCCCCAACTCCAAATGCTCCCTCCCCTACAACGCAGCACCCGAACCCCTCAACTCCAAATCCTCCCTCCCCTCCAACACAGCACCCGAACCCTCAACTCGAAATCCTCCTTCGCCTCCAACACAGCACCCGAACCGCCCAACTGCAAATCCTCAACACAGCACCCGAACCCACCAACTCCAAATCCTCCCTCCCCTCCAACACAGCACCCGAACCCTCAACTCCAAATCCTCCCTCCCCTCCAACACAGCACCCGAACCCTCAACTCGAAATCCTCCTTCGCCTCCAACACAGCACCCGAACCCCCAACTCCAAATCCTCCCTCCCTCCAATACAGCAGCCAAAACTCCCAATTCCAAATCCTCCATTCCCTCCAACCCAGCACCCGAACGCCCCAGCTCCATATCCTCCCTGCCCTCTAGCACAGCACCCGAACCACCCAACTCCAAATCCTCCCTCCCACCAACACAGCACCTGAACTCCCCAACTCAAAATTCTCAACACAGCTCCTGAACCCCTCAACTCCAAATGCTCCATTCCCTCCAACCCAGCACCCGAACCCCCCAGCTCCAAATCCTCCCTCCCTCCAACACAGCACCCGAATCCCCAACTGGAAATCCTCCCTCCCCTCCAACACAGCACCCGAACCCCCCAACTCCAAATCCTCCCTCCCCTCCAACACAGCACCCGAATCCCCAACTGCAAATCCTCCCTCCCCTCCAACACAGCACCCGAACCCCTAAACTCCAAATCCTCCCTCCCCTCCAACACAGCACCCGAAGCCTCAACTACAAATCCTCCCTCGCCTCCAACACAGCACCCGAACCGCCCAACTCCAAATCCTCAACACAGCACCCGAACCCCCCAACTCCAAATCCTCAATACAGCACCCGAACCCACCAATTCCAAATCCTCCCTCCCTCCAACACAACACCCGAACCCCGCAACTCCAAATCCTCAACACAGCACCCGAAACCACCAACTGCAAATCCCCCCTCCCGCCAGCACAGCAGCCAAACCCCTCAACTCCAAATCCTCAACACAGCATGCAAACCCCCCCAACTCCAAATCCTCCCTTCCTCCAACACAGCACCCGAAACCCCCAACTCTAAATCCTCAACACAGCACCCGAACCCCCCAACTCCAAGTCCTCCTTCCCTCCAACACAGCACCCGAACCCGCCAACTCCAAATCCTCCCTCCCCTCCAACACAGCACCTGAATCCCCAACTCCAAGTCCTCTCTTCCCTCCAACACAACACCCGAAACCCTCAACTCCAAATCGCCGCTCCCTCCCAAACAGCACCCGAATCCCCCCAACTCCAAATCCTCCCTCCCCTCCAACACAGCACCCGAAACCCCCAACTCCAAATCCTCCCTCCCCTCCAACCCAGCACCCGAATGCCCCAACTCAAAATCCTCAACACAGCACCCGAACCCACCAACTCCAAATCCTCCTTCCGCTCTAACACAGCACCCGAACCCTCAACTCCAAATTCTCCCTGCCCTCCAACACAGCACCCGAACCCCCCCAACTCCAAATCCTCAACACAGCACCCAAACACCCCAACTACAAATCCTCCCTGCCCTCTAGCACAGCACCCGAACCCCCCAACTCCAAATCCTCCCTCGCTCCAACACAGCACCCGAATCCCCAACTCCAAATCCTCCCTCCCCTACAACACAGCACCCGAACACCCCAACTCCAAATCCTCCCTCCCCTCCAACACAGCACCCGAATCCCCAACTCCAAGTCCTCCCTCCCCTCCAACACAACACCCGAACGCCCCAACTCAAAATTCTCAACACAGCACCCGAACCCCGCAACTCCAAATCCGCCCTCCCGTCCAACACAACACCCGAACCCCCAGAACTCCAAATCCTCAACACAGCACCCGACCGCCCCAACTCCAAATCCTCGCTCCCTCCCAAACAGCACCCGAATCCCCAACTCCAAATCCTCCCTCCCCTCCAACACAGCACCCGAACCCCCAACTCCAAATCCTCGCTCCCTCGCAAACAGCACCATAATCCCCAACTCCAAATCCTCCGTCCCCTCCAACACAGCACCCGAACCCCCCAACTCCAAATCCTCCCTCCCCTCCAACACAGCATCCGAACACCCGAAATCAAAATCCTCAACACAGCACCCGAACCCTCAACTCGAAATCCACCTTCACCTCCAACACAGCACCCGAACCCTCAAGTCCAAATTCTCCCTCCCCTCCAACACAGCACCCGAACCACCCAACTCCAAATCCTCAACACAGCACCCGAACCCCCACCACTCCAAATGCTCCCTCCCCTCCAACACAGCACCCGAATGCCCTAACTCAAAATTCTCAACACAGCTCCTGAACACCTCAACTTCAAATCCTCCATTCCCTCCAACCCAGCACCCGAACCCCCCAACTCCAAATCCTCCCTCCCTCCAACACAGCACCCGAACCTCCCAATTCCAAATCCTCCCTCCCCTCCAACACAGCACCCGAGCACCCCAACTCCAAATCCTCCCTCCCCTCCTACAGCGCACCCGAATCCCCAACTCCAAATCCTTCCTCCCCTCCAACACAGCACCCGAACCCCCCAACTCCAAATCCTCAACACAGCACCCGAACCCCCACAACTCCAAATGCTCCCTCCCCTCCAACACAGCACCCGAATGCCCCAACTCAAAATTCTCAACACAGCTCCTGAACACCTCAACTCCAAATCCTCTACTTCCTCCAACCCAGCACCCGAACCCCCCAACTCCAAATCCTCCCTCCCCTCCAACACAGCACCCGAATCCCCAACTGCAAATCCTCCCTCCCCTCCAACACAGCACCCGAACCGCCCAACTCCAAATCCTCAACACAGCACCCGAACCCCTCAACTCCAAATCCTCAATACAGCACCCGAACCCACCAATTCCAAATCCTCCCTCCCTCCAACACAACACCCGAGCCCCGCAACTCCAAGTCCTCAACACAGCACCCGAAACCACCAACTGCAAATCCTCCCTCCCTCCGACACAGCACCCGAAACCCCCAACTCAAAATCCTCAACACAGCACCCGAACCCACCAACTGCAAATCCTCCCTCCCTCCAATACAGCACCCGAACCCCGCCACTCCAAATCCTCAACACAGCACCCGAACCCACCAACTCCAAATCCTCCCTGCCCTCCAGCACAGCACCCGAACCCCCCAACTCCAAATCCTCAACACAGCACCCGAATGCCTCAACTCCAAATCCTCTCTCCCCTCCAACAGAGCACCCGAACACCCCAACTCCAGATCCTCCCTCCCCTCCAACACAGCACCCGAATCCCCAACTCCAAGTCCTCCCTCCCCTCCAACACAACACCCGAACCCCCCAACTCCAAATCCTCAACACAGCACCCGAACCCCCCCAACTCCAAATCCTCCCTCCCCTCCAACACAGCACTCGAACGCCCCAACTCAAAATTCTCAACACAGTACCCGAAGCCCCCAGCTCCAAATCCTCCCTCCCTCCAACACAGCACCCGAATCCCCAACTGGAAATCCTCCCTCCCCTCCAACACAGCACCCGAACCCCCCAACTCCAAATCCTCCCTCCCCTCCAACACAGCACCCGAATCCCCAACTGCAAATCCTCCCTCCCCTCCAACACAGCACCCGAACCCCTAAACTCCAAATCCTCCCTCCCCTCCAACACAGCACCCGAAGCCTCAACTACAAATCCTCCCTCGCCTCCAACACAGCACCCGAACCGCCCAACTCCAAATCCTCAACACAGCACCCGAACCCCCCAACTCCAAATCCTCAATACAGCACCCGAACCCACCAATTCCAAATCCTCCCTCCCTCCAACACAACACCCGAACCCCGCAACTCCAAATCCTCAACACAGCACCCGAAACCACCAACTGCAAATCCCCCCTCCCGCCAGCACAGCAGCCAAACCCCTCAACTCCAAATCCTCAACACAGCATGCAAACCCCCCCAACTCCAAATCCTCCCTTCCTCCAACACAGCACCCGAAACCCCCAACTCTAAATCCTCAACACAGCACCCGAACCCCCCAACTCCAAGTCCTCCTTCCCTCCAACACAGCACCCGAACCCGCCAACTCCAAATCCTCCCTCCCCTCCAACACAGCACCTGAATCCCCAACTCCAAGTCCTCTCTTCCCTCCAACACAACACCCGAAACCCTCAACTCCAAATCGCCGCTCCCTCCCAAACAGCACCCGAATCCCCCCAACTCCAAATCCTCCCTCCCCTCCAACACAGCACCCGAAACCCCCAACTCCAAATCCTCCCTCCCCTCCAACCCAGCACCCGAATGCCCCAACTCAAAATCCTCAACACAGCACCCGAACCCACCAACTCCAAATCCTCCTTCCGCTCTAACACAGCACCCGAACCCTCAACTCCAAATTCTCCCTGCCCTCCAACACAGCACCCGAACCCCCCCAACTCCAAATCCTCAACACAGCACCCAAACACCCCAACTACAAATCCTCCCTGCCCTCTAGCACAGCACCCGAACCCCCCAACTCCAAATCCTCCCTCGCTCCAACACAGCACCCGAATCCCCAACTCCAAATCCTCCCTCCCCTACAACACAGCACCCGAACACCCCAACTCCAAATCCTCCCTCCCCTCCAACACAGCACCCGAATCCCCAACTCCAAGTCCTCCCTCCCCTCCAACACAACACCCGAACGCCCCAACTCAAAATTCTCAACACAGCACCCGAACCCCGCAACTCCAAATCCGCCCTCCCGTCCAACACAACACCCGAACCCCCAGAACTCCAAATCCTCAACACAGCACCCGACCGCCCCAACTCCAAATCCTCGCTCCCTCCCAAACAGCACCCGAATCCCCAACTCCAAATCCTCCCTCCCCTCCAACACAGCACCCGAACCCCCAACTCCAAATCCTCGCTCCCTCGCAAACAGCACCATAATCCCCAACTCCAAATCCTCCGTCCCCTCCAACACAGCACCCGAACCCCCCAACTCCAAATCCTCCCTCCCCTCCAACACAGCATCCGAACACCCGAAATCAAAATCCTCAACACAGCACCCGAACCCTCAACTCGAAATCCACCTTCACCTCCAACACAGCACCCGAACCCTCAAGTCCAAATTCTCCCTCCCATGCAGCACAGCACCCGAACCACCCAACTGCAAATCCTCAACACAGCACCCGAACCCCCAACTCCAAATCCTCCCTTCCTCCAACACAGCAGCCAAAACCCCCAACTCAAAATCCTCAACACAGCACCCGAACTCTCAACTCCAAATCCTCCCTCCCTCCAACACAGCACCCGAGCCTCCCAATTCCAAATCCTCCCTCCCCTCCAACACAGCACCCGAACCCCCCAACTCCAAATCCTCAACACAGCACCCGAACCCCCACCACTCCAAATGCTCCCTCCCCTCCAACACAGCACCCGAATGCCCTAACTCAAAATTCTCAACACAGCTCCTGAACACCTCAACTCCAAATCCTCCATTCCCTCCAACCCAGCACCCGAACCCCCCAACTCCAAATCCTCCCTCCCTCCAACACAGCACCCGAACCTCCCAATTCCAAATCCTCCCTCCCCTCCAACACAGCACCCGAGCACCCCAACTCCAAATCCTCCCTCCCCTCCTACAGCGCACCCGAATCCCCAACTCCAAATCCTTCCTCCCCTCCAACACAGCACTCGAACGCCCCAACTCAAAATTCTCAACACAGTACCCGAAGCCCCCAACTCCAAATCCGCCCTCCCGTCCAACACAGCACCCGAACCCCCACAACTCCAAATCCTCAACACAGCACCCGACCGCCCCAACTCCAAATCCTCGCTCCCTCCAACACAGCACCCGAAACCCCACAACTCCAAATCCTCAACACAGCACCCGAACCCACCAACTCCAAATCCTCGCTCCCTCCCAAGCAACGCCCGAATCCCCAACTCCAAATCCCCGCTCCCTCCCAAAAAGCACCCGAATCCCCAACTCCAAATCCTCCGTCCCCTCCAACACAGCACCCGAACCCCCCAACTCCAAATCCTCAACAGAGCACCCGAACACCCCAACTCCAAATTCTCCCTCCCTCCAACTCAGCACCCGAACCCCCCAACACCAACTCCTCCCTCCCTGCAACACAGCTCCCGAATTCTTATCTCCAAATCCTCCCTCCCTCCAACGCAGCACCCGAACCTCCCAATTCCAAATCCTCCCTCCCTTCCCACACAGCACCCGAACGCCCCAACTGAAAATCCTCAACACAGCTCCTGAACCCCTCAACTCGAAATCCTCCCTCCCCTCCAACACAGCACCCGAACCCCCCAACTCCAAATCCTCCCTCCCCTCCAACACAGCACCCGAATCCCCAACTCCAAATCCTCCCTTCCTCCAACACAGCACCCGAATGTTCCAATTCCAAATCCTCCCTCCCTTCCAACACAGCACCCGAATCCCCAACTGCAAATCCTCCCTCCCCTCCAACACAGCACCCGAACCCCTAAACTCCAAATCCTCCCTCCCCTCCAACACAGCACCCGAAGCCTCAACTAGAAATCCTCCCTCCCCTCCAACACAGCTCCCGAACCGCCCAACTCCAAATCCTCAACACAGCACCCGAACTCCCCAACTCCAAATCCTCAATACAGCACCCGAACCCACCAATTCCAAATCCTCCCTCCCTCCAACACAACACCCGAACCCCGCAACTCCAAATCCTCAACACAGCACCCGAAACCACCAACTGCAAATCCCCCCTCCCGCCAACACAGCAGCAGAACCCCTCAACTCCAAATCCTCAACACAGCACGCGAACCCCACCAACTCCAAATCCTCCCTCCCTCCAACACAGCACCCGAAACCCCCAACTCAAAATCCTCAACACAGCACCCGAACCCCCCAACTCCAAGTCCTCCCTCCCTCCAACACAGCACCCGAATCCTCCAACTCCAAATCCTCCCTCCCCTCCAACACAGCACCCGAACCCCGCAACTCCAAATCCTCAACACAGCACCCGAACCCCCCAACTCCAAGTCCTCCCTCCCTCCAACACAGCACCCGAATCCTCCAACTCCAAATCCTCCCTCCCCTCCAACACAGCACCCAAACCCCCCAACTCCAAATCCTCAACACAGCACCCGAACGCCCCAACTCCAAATCCTCCCTCCCTCCAACACAGCACCCGGATCCACAACTCCAAATCCTCTCTCCCCTCCAACAGAGCACCCGAACACCCCAACTCCAGATCCTCCCGCCCCTCCAGCACAGCACCCGAATCCCCAACTCAAAATTCTCAACACAGCACCCGAACCCCCCAACTCCAAATCCGCCCTCCCGTCCAACACAGCACCCGAAACCCCACAACTCCAAATCCTCAACACAGCACCCGAACCCAAATCCTCAACACAGCACCCGAACCCACCAACTTCAAATCCTCGCTCCCTCCCAAACAACACCCGAATCCCCAACTCCAAATCCGCCCTCCCCTCCAACACAGCACCCGAACCCGCCAACTCCAAATCCTCCCTCCCCTCCAACACAGCGCCCGAATCCCCCAACTCCAAATCATCAACACAGCTCCTGAACCCCTCAACTCCAAATCCTCCCTCCCTCCAACAGCACCCGAATCCCCAACTCGAAATCCTCCCTCCCCTCCAACACAGCACCCGAACCCCCCAACTCCAAATCCTCCCTCCCCTCCAACACAGCACCCGAATCCCCAACTGCAAATCTTCCCTCCCCTCCAACACAGCACCCGAACCCCTAAACTCCAAATCCTCCCTCCGCTCCAACACAGCACCCGAACCGCCCAACTCCAAATCCTCAACACAGCACCCGAAACCCCCAACTCCAAATCCTCAATACAGCACCCGAACCCAGGAATTCCAATTCACCCTCCCGCCAACACAGCACCCGAACCCCTCAACTCCAAATCCTCAACACAGCACGTGAACCCCCCCAACTCCAAATCCTCCCTCCCTCCAACACAGCACCCGAAACCCCCAACTCAAAATCCTCAACACAGCACCCGAACCCCCCAACTCCAAGTCCTCCCTCCCTCCAACACAGCACCCGAACCCCGCAACTCCAAATCCTCAACACAGCACCCGAACCCACCAACTCCAAATCCTCCCTGCCCTCCAGCACAGCACCCAAACCCCCCAACTCCAAATCCTCAACACAGCACCCGAACGCCCCAACTCCAAATCCTCCCTCCCTCCAACACAGCACCCGGATCCACAACTCCAAATCCTCTCTCCCCTCCAACAGAGCACCCGAACACCCCAAATCCAGATCCTCCCTCCCCTCCAACACAGCACCCGAATCCCCAACTCAAAATTCTCAACACAGCACCCGAACCCCCCAACTCCAAATCCGCCCTCCCGTCCAACACAGCACCCGAACCGCCCAACTCCAAATCCTCAACACAGCACCCGAAACCCCCAACTCCAAATCCTCAATACAGCACCCGAACGCAGGAATTCCAATTCCCCCTCCCGCCAACACAGCACCCGAACCCCTCAACTCCAAATCCTCAACACAGCACGCGAACCCCCCCAACTCCAAATCCTCCCTCCCTGCAACACAGCACCCGAAACCCCAAACTCAAAATCCTCAACACAGCAGCCGAACCCCCCAACTCCAAATCCTCGCTCCCTCCAAAACATCACCCGACTCCCCAACTCCAAATACTCCCTCCCCTCCAACACAGCACCCGAACCCCCCAACTCCAAATTCTCCCTCCCCTCCAACACAGCAGCTGAATCCCCAACTCCAAGTCCTCCCTCCCCTCCAACACAGCACCCGCACGCCCCAACTCCAATCCTGAACATAGCACTCGAACCCACCAACTCCAGATCCTCCCTCCCTCCAACACAGCACCCGAACCCCACAACTCCAAATCCTCAACACAGCACCCGAACCCACCAACTCCAAATCCCCCCTCCCTCCAACACAGCACCCGAACCCCCCAACTCCAAATCCTCCCTCCCTCCAACACAGAACCCGAACCTCCCAATTCCAAATCCTCCCTCCCTTCCAACACAGCACCCGAACGCCCCAACACAAAATCCTCAACACAGCACGCGAACCCCCCCAACTCCAAATCCTCCCTCCCTGCAACACAGCACCCGAAACCCCAAACTCAAAATCCTCAACACAGCAGCCGAACCCCCCAACTCCAAATCCTTGCTCCCTCCAAAACATCACCCGACTCCCCAACTCCAAATACTCCCTCCCCTCCAACACAGCACCCGCACGCCCCAACTCCAATCCTGAACATAGCACTCGAACCCACCAACTCCAGATCCTCCCTCCCTCCAACACAGCACCCGAACCCCACAACTCCAAATCCTCAACACAGCACCCGAACCCCCCAACTCCAAATCCTCCCTTCCTCCAACACAGCACCCGAATGTTCCAATTCCAAATCCTCCCTCCCTTCCAACACAGCACCCGAATCCCCAACTGCAAATCCTCCCTCCCCTCCAACACAGCACCCGAACCCCTAAACTCCAAATCCTCCCTCCCCTCCAACACAGCACCCGAAGCCTCAACTAGAAATCCTCCCTCCCCTCCAACACAGCTCCCGAACCGCCCAACTCCAAATCCTCAACACAGCACCCGAACTCCCCAACTCCAAATCCTCAATACAGCACCCGAACCCACCAATTCCAAATCCTCCCTCCCTCCAACACAACACCCGAACCCCGCAACTCCAAATCCTCAACACAGCACCCGAAACCACCAACTGCAAATCCCCCCTCCCGCCAACACAGCAGCAGAACCCCTCAACTCCAAATCCTCAACACAGCACGCGAACCCCACCAACTCCAAATCCTCCCTCCCTCCAACACAGCACCCGAAACCCCCAACTCAAAATCCTCAACACAGCACCCGAACCCCCCAACTCCAAGTCCTCCCTCCCTCCAACACAGCACCCGAATCCTCCAACTCCAAATCCTCCCTCCCCTCCAACACAGCACCCGAACCCCGCAACTCCAAATCCTCAACACAGCACCCGAACCCCCCAACTCCAAGTCCTCCCTCCCTCCAACACAGCACCCGAATCCTCCAACTCCAAATCCTCCCTCCCCTCCAACACAGCACCCAAACCCCCCAACTCCAAATCCTCAACACAGCACCCGAACGCCCCAACTCCAAATCCTCCCTCCCTCCAACACAGCACCCGGATCCACAACTCCAAATCCTCTCTCCCCTCCAACAGAGCACCCGAACACCCCAACTCCAGATCCTCCCGCCCCTCCAACACAGCACCCGAATCCCCAACTCAAAATTCTCAACACAGCACCCGAAACCCCCAACTCCAAATCCGCCCTCCCGTCCAACACAGCACCCGAAACCCCACAACTCCAAATCCTCAACACAGCACCCGAACCCAAATCCTCAACACAGCACCCGAACCCACCAACTTCAAATCCTCGCTCCCTCCCAAACAACACCCGAATCCCCAACTCCAAATCCGCCCTCCCCTCCAACACAGCACCCGAACCCGCCAACTCCAAATCCTCCCTCCCCTCCAACACAGCGCCCGAATCCCCCAACTCCAAATCATCAACACAGCTCCTGAACCCCTCAACTCCAAATCCTCCCTCCCTCCAACAGCACCCGAATCCCCAACTCGAAATCCTCCCTCCCCTCCAACACAGCACCCGAACCCCCCAACTCCAAATCCTCCCTCCCCTCCAACACAGCACCCGAATCCCCAACTGCAAATCTTCCCTCCCCTCCAACACAGCACCCGAACCCCTAAACTCCAAATCCTCCCTCCGCTCCAACACAGCACCCGAACCGCCCAACTCCAAATCCTCAACACAGCACCCGAAACCCCCAACTCCAAATCCTCAATACAGCACCCGAACCCAGGAATTCCAATTCACCCTCCCGCCAACACAGCACCCGAACCCCTCAACTCCAAATCCTCAACACAGCACGTGAACCCCCCCAACTCCAAATCCTCCCTCCCTCCAACACAGCACCCGAACCCCGCAACTCCAAATCCTCAACACAGCACCCGAACCCACCAACTCCAAATCCTCCCTGCCCTCCAGCACAGCACCCAAACCCCCCAACTCCAAATCCTCAACACAGCACCCGAACGCCCCAACTCCAAATCCTCCCTCCCTCCAACACAGCACCCGGATCCACAACTCCAAATCCTCTCTCCCCTCCAACAGAGCACCCGAACACCCCAAATCCAGATCCTCCCTCCCCTCCAACACAGCACCCGAATCCCCAACTCAAAATTCTCAACACAGCACCCGAACCCCCCAACTCCAAATCCGCCCTCCCGTCCAACACAGCACCCGAACCGCCCAACTCCAAATCCTCAACACAGCACCCGAAACCCCCAACTCCAAATCCTCAATACAGCACCCGAACGCAGGAATTCCAATTCCCCCTCCCGCCAACACAGCACCCGAACCCCTCAACTCCAAATCCTCAACACAGCACGCGAACCCCCCCAACTCCAAATCCTCCCTCCCTGCAACACAGCACCCGAAACCCCAAACTCAAAATCCTCAACACAGCAGCCGAACCCCCCAACTCCAAATCCTCGCTCCCTCCAAAACATCACCCGACTCCCCAACTCCAAATACTCCCTCCCCTCCAACACAGCACCCGAACCCCCCAACTCCAAATTCTCCCTCCCCTCCAACACAGCAGCTGAATCCCCAACTCCAAGTCCTCCCTCCCCTCCAACACAGCACCCGCACGCCCCAACTCCAATCCTGAACATAGCACTCGAACCCACCAACTCCAGATCCTCCCTCCCTCCAACACAGCACCCGAACCCCACAACTCCAAATCCTCAACACAGCACCCGAACCCACCAACTCCAAATCCCCCCTCCCTCCAACACAGCACCCGAACCCCCCAACTCCAAATCCTCCCTCCCTCCAACACAGAACCCGAACCTCCCAATTCCAAATCCTCCCTCCCTTCCAACACAGCACCCGAACGCCCCAACACAAAATCCTCAACACAGCACCCGAACCCCCCAACTCCAAATCCTCCCTCCCTCCAACGCAGCACCCGAACCTCCCAATTCCAAATCCTCCCTCCCTTCCCACACAGCACCCGAACGCCCCAACTGAAAATCCTCAACACAGCACCCGAAACCCCCAACTCCAAATCCTCCCTCCCCTCCAACACAGCACCCGAACGCCCCAACTCAAAATCCTCAACACAGCACCCGAACCCCCCCAACCCCAAATCCTCAACAGAGCGCCCGAACCCCTCAACTCCAAATCCTCCCTCTCCTCCAACACAGCACCTGAACCCTCAACTCCAAATTCTCCCTCCCATCCAACACAGCACCCAAATCCCCCAACTCCAAATAATTGACACAGCTCCTGAACCCCTCAACTCCTAATCCTCCATCCCCTCCAACCCAGCACCCGAACCCCCCAACTCCAAATCCTTCCTCCCTCCAACACAGCACCCGAATCCCCAACTCGAAATCCTCAACACATCACCCGAACCCTCCAAATCCAAATCCCCCCTCCCCTCCAACACAGCACCCGAACCCACCAACTCCAAATCCCCCCTCCCACCAACACAGCACCCGAACCCCCCAACTCCAAATCCTCCCTCCCTCCAACACAGCACCCGAACGTTCCAATTCCAAATCCTCCCTCCCTTCCAACACAGCACCCGAATCCCCAACTGCAAATCCTCCCTCCCCTCCAACACAGCACCCGAACCCCTAAACTCCAAATCCTCCCTTCCCTCCAACACAGCACCCGAAGCCTCAACTAGAAATCCTCCCTCTCCTCCAACACAGCACCCGAACCGCCCAACTCCAAATCCTCAACACAGCACCCGAACTCCCCAACTCCAAATCCTCAATACAGCACCCGAACCCACCAATTCCAAATCCTCCCTCCCTCCAACACAACACCCGAACCCCGCAACTCCAAATCCTCAACACAGCACCCGAAACCACCAACTGCAAATCCCCCCTCCCGCCAACACAGCAGCAGAACCCCTCAACTCCAAATCCTCAACACAGCACGCGAACCCCCCCAACTCCAAATCCTCGCTCCCTCCCAAACAACACCCGAATCCCCAACTCCAAATCCGCCCTCCCCTCCAACACAGCACCCGAACCCGCCAACTCCAAATCCTCCCTCCCCTCCAACACAGCGCCCGAATCCCCCAACTCCAAATCATCAACACAGCTCCTGAACCCCTCAACTCCAAATCCTCCCTCCCTCCAACAGCACCCGAATCCCCAACTCGAAATCCTCCCTCCCCTCCAACACAGCACCCGAACCCCCCAACTCCAAATCCTCAACACAGCACCCGAACCCCCACAACTCCAAATGCTCCCTCCCCTCCAACACAGCACCCGAACGCCCCAACTCAAAATTCTCAACACAGCTCCTGAACCCCTCAACTCCAAATCCTCCATTCCCTCCAACCCAGCACCCGAACCCCCCAGCTCCAAATCCTCCCTCCCTCCAACTCAGCACCCGAACACCCCAACTCCAACTCCTCCCTCCCTGCAACACAGCTCCCGAATTCTTATCTCCAAATCCTCTCTCCCCTCCAACACAGCACCCAAATCCCCAACTCCAAATGCTCCCTCCCCTACAACGCAGCACCCGAACCCCTCAACTCCAAATCCTCCCTCCCCTCCAACACAGCACCCGAACCCTCAACTCGAAATCCTCCTTCGCCTCCAACACAGCACCCGAACCGCCCAACTGCAAATCCTCAACACAGCACCCGAACCCACCAACTCCAAATCATCCCTCCGCTCCAACACAGCACCCGAACCCTCAACTCCAAATCCTCCCTCCCCTCCAACACAGCACCCGAACCCTCAACTCGAAATCCTCCTTCGCCTCCAACACAGCACCCGAACCCCCAACTCCAAATCCTCCCTCCCTCCAATACAGCAGCCAAAACTCCCAATTCCAAATCCTCCATTCCCTCCAACCCAGCACCCGAATGCCCCAGCTCCATATCCTCCCTGCCCTCTAGCACAGCACCCGAACCACCCAACTCCAAATCCTCCCTCCCACCAACACAGCACCTGAACCCCCCAACTCAAAATTCTCAACACAGCTCCTGAACCCCTCAACTCCAAATGCTCCATTCCCTCCAACCCAGCACCCGAACCCCCCAGCTCCAAATCCTCCCTCCCTCCAACACAGCACCCGAATCCCCAACTGGAAATCCTCCCTCCCCTCCAACACAGCACCCGAACCCCCCAACTCCAAATCCTCCCTCCCCTCCAACACAGCACCCGAATCCCCAACTGCAAATCCTCCCTCCCCTCCAACACAGCACCCGAACCCCTAAACTCCAAATCCTCCCTCCCCTCCAACACAGCACCCGAAGCCTCAACTACAAATCCTCCCTCGCCTCCAACACAGCACCCGAACCCCCCAACTCCAAGTCCTCCTTCCCTCAAACACAGCACCCGAACCCGCCAACTCCAAATCCTCCCTCCCCTCCAACACAGCACCTGAATCCCCAACTCCAAGTCCTCTCTTCCCTCCAACACAACACCCGAACCCCTCAACTCCAAATCGCCGCTCCCTCCCAAACAGCACCCGAATGCCCCCAACTCCAAATCCTCCCTCCCCTCCAACACAGCACCCGAACCCCCCAACTCCAAATCCTCCCTCCCCTCCAACACAGCGTCCGAACACCCGAAATCAAAATCCTCAACACAGCACCCGAAACCCCCAACTCCAAATCCTCCCTCCCCTCCAACCCAGCACCCGAATGCCCCAACTCAAAATCCTCAACACAGCACCCGAACCCACCAACTCCAAATCCTCAACAGAGCGCCCGAACCCCTCAACTCCAAATCCTCCTTCTGCTCTAACACAGCACCCGAACCCTCAACTCCAAATTCTCTTTGCCCTCCAACACAGCACCCGAACCCCCCCAACTCCAAATCCTCAACACAGCACCCAAACACCCCAACTACAAATCCTCCCTGCCCTCTAGCACAGCACCCGAACCCCCCAACTCCAAATCCTCCCTCGCTCCAACACAGCACCCGAATCCCCAACTCCAAATCCTCCCTCCCCTACAACACAGCACCCGAACACCCCAACTCCAAATCCTCCCTCCCCTCCAACACAGCACCCGAATCCTCAACTCCAAGTCCTCCCTCCCCTCCAACACAACACCCGAACGCCCCAACTCAAAATTCTCAACACAGCACCCGAACCCCGCAACTCCAAATCCGCCCTCCCGTCCAACACAACACCCGAACCCCCAGAACTCCAAATCCTCAACACAGCACCCGACCGCCCCAACTCCAAATCCTCGCTCCCTCCCAAACAGCACCCGAATCCCCAACTCCAAATCCTCCCTCCCCTCCAACACAGCACCCGAACCCCCAGCTCCAAATCCTCGCTCCCTCGCAAACAGCACCAGAATCCCCAACTCCAAATCCTCCGTCCCCTCCAACACAGCACCCGAACCCCCCAACTCCAAATCCTCCCTCCCCTCCAACACAGCATCCGAACACCCGAAATCAAAATCCTCAACACAGCACCCGAAACCCCCAACTCCAAATCCTCCCTCCCCTCCAACCCAGCACCCGAATGCCCCAACTCAAAATCCTGAACACAGCACCCGAACCCCCCAACTCCAAATCCTCCCTCTCTCCAACACAGCACCCGAATCCCCAACTCCAAATCCTCCCTCTCCTACAACACAGCACCCAAACCGCTCTACTCCAAATCCTCCCTCCCCTCCAACGCAGCACCCGAACCCTCAACTCGAAATCCTCCTTCGCCTCCAACACTGCACCCGAAACGCCCAACTGCAGATCCTCAACACAGCACCCGAACCCACCAACTCCAAATCCCCCCTCCCTCCAACACAGCACCCGAACCCCCAACTCCAAATCCTCCCTTCCTCCAACACAGCATCCAAAACCCCCAACTCAAAATCCTCAACACAGCACCCGAACCCCTCAACTCCAAATCATACTTCCGCTCCAACACAGCACCGGAACACACCAACTCCAAATCCTCCCTCCCCTCCAACACAGCACCCGAACCTACCAATTCCAAATCCTCCCTCTTCTCCAACACAGCACCTGAACACCCGAACTCCAAATCCTCCCTCCCCTCCAACACAGCACCCAAATCCCCAACTCCAAGTCCTCCCTCCCCTCCAACACAACACCCGAACGCCCCAACTCAAAATTCTCAACACAGCACCCGAACCCCGCAACTCCAAATTCGCCCTCACGTCCAACACAACACCCGAACCCTCACAACTCCAAATCCTCAACACAGCACCCGACCGCCCCAAATCCAAATCCTCGCTCCCTCCCAAACAGCACCCGAATCCCCAACTCCAAATCCTCCCTCCCCTCCAACACAGCACCCGAACCCCCAACTCCAAATCCGCGCTCCCTCCCAAACAGCACCCGAATCCCCAACTCCAAATCCTCCGTCCCCTCCAACACAGCACCCGAACCCCCCAACTCCAAATCCTCCCTCCCTCCAACACAGCACCCGAACCTCCCAATTCCAAATCCTCCCTCCCCTCCAACACAGCACCCGAACACCCCAACTCCAAATCCTCGCTCCCCTCCAACACCGCACCCGAATCCCCAACTCCAAATCCTCCCTCCCCTCCAACACAGCACCCGAACCCCCCAACTCCAAATCCTCAACACAGCACCCGAACCCCCACAACTCCAAATCCTTTCTCCCCTCCAACACAGCACCCGAACGCCCCAACTCAAAATTCTCAACACAGCTCCTGAACCCGTCAACTCCAAATCCTCCATTCCCTCCAACCCAGCACCCGAACGCCCCAGCTCCATATCCTCCCTGCCCTCTAGCACAGCACCCGAACCCCCCAACTCCAAATCCTCCCTCCCTCCAACACAGCACCTGAACCCCCCCCAACTCAAAATTCTCAACACAGTTCCTGAACCCCTCAACTCCAAATCCTCCATTCCCTCCAACCCAGCACCCGAACCCCCCAGCTCCAAATCCTCCCTCCCTCCAACACAGCACCCGAATCCCCAACTGGAAATCCTCCCTCCCCTCCAACACAGCACCCGAATCCCCAACTGGAAATCCTCCCTCCCCTCCAACACAGCACCCGAACCCCCCAACTCCAAATCCTCCCTCCCCTCCAACACAGCACCCGAATCCCCAACTGCAAATCCTCCCTCCCCTCCAACACAGCACCCGAACCCCTAAACTCCAAATCCTCCCTCCCCTCCAACACAGCACCCGAAGCCTCAACTGCAAATCCTCCCTCACCTCCAACACAGCACCCAAACCGCCCAACTCCAAATCCTCAACACAGCACCCGAACCCCCCAATTCAAATCCTCAATACAGCACCCGAACCCACCAATTCCAAATCCTCCATCCCCTCCAACCCAGCACCCGAACCCCCCAACTCCAAATCCTTCCTCCCTCCAACACAGCACCCGAATCCCCAACTCGAAATCCTCAACACATCACCCGAACCCTCCAAATCCAAATCCCCCCTCCCCTCCAACACAGCACCCGAACCCACCAACTCCAAATCCCCCCTCCCACCAACACAGCACCCGAACCCCCCAACTCCAAATCCTCCCTCCCTCCAACACAGCACCCGAACGTTCCAATTCCAAATCCTCCCTCCCTTCCAACACAGCACCCGAATCCCCAACTGCAAATCCTCCCTCCCCTCCAACACAGCACCCGAACCCCTAAACTCCAAATCCTCCCTCCCCTCCAACACAGCACCCGAAGCCTCAACTAGAAATCCTCCCTCCCCTCCAACACAGCACCCGAACCGCCCAACTCCAAATCCTCAACACAGCACCCGAACTCCCCAACTCCAAATCCTCAATACAGCACCCGAACCCACCAATTCCAAATCTTCCCTCCCTCCAACACAACACCCGAACCCCGCAACTCCAAATCCTCAACACAGCACCCGAAACCACCAACTGCAAATCCCCCCTCCCGCCAACACAGCAGCAGAACCCCTCAATTCCAAATCCTCAACACAGCACGTGAACCCCCCCAACTCCAAATCCTCGCTCCCTCCCAAACAACACCCGAATCCCCAACTCCAAATCCGCCCTCCCCTCCAACACAGCACCCGAACCCGCCAACTCCAAATCCTCCCTCCCCTCCAACACAGCGCCCGAATCCCCCAACTCCAAATCATCAACACAGCTCCTGAACCCCTCAACTCCAAATCCTCCCTCCCTCCAACAGCACCCGAATCCCCAACTCGAAATCCTCCCTCCCCTCCAACACAGCACCCGAACCCCCCAACTCCAAATCCTCAACACAGCACCCGAACCCCCACAACTCCAAATGCTCCCTCCCCTCCAACACAGCACCCGAACGCCCCAACTCAAAATTCTCAACACAGCTCCTGAACCCCTCAACTCCAAATCCTCCATTCCCTCCAACCCAGCACCCGAACCCCCCAGCTCCAAATCCTCCCTCCCTCCAACTCAGCACCCGAACACCCCAACTCCAACTCCTCCCTCCCTGCAACACAGCTCCCGAATTCTTATCTCCAAATCCTCCCTCCCTCCAACACAGCACCCAAATCCCCAACTCCAAATGCTCCCTCCCCTACAACGCAGCACCCGAACCCCTCAACTCCAAATCCTCCCTCCCCTGCAACACAGCACCCGAACCCTCAACTCGAAATCCTCCTTCGCCTCCAACACAGCACCCGAACCCCTCAACTCCAAATCCTCCCTCCCTGCAACACAGCACCCGAAACCCCCAACTCAAAATCCTCAACACAGCACCCGAACCCCCCAACTCCAAATCCTCGCTCCCTCCAAAACATCACACGAATCCCCAACTACAAATACTCCCTCCCCTCCAACACAGCACCCGAGCCCCCAACTCCAAATTCTCCCTCCCCTCCAACACAGCACCCGCACGCCCCAACACCAATCCTGAACATAGCACTCGAACCCACCAACTCCAGATCCTCCCTCCCTCCAAAACAGCACCCGAACCCCACAACTCCAAATCCTCAACACAGCACCCGAACCCACCAACTCCAAATCCCCACTCCCTCCAACACAGAACCCGAACCCCCCAACTCGAAATCCTCCCTCCCTCCAACGCAGCACCCGAACCTCCCAATTCCAAATCCTCCCTCCCTTCCCACACAGCACCCGAACGCCCCAACTGAAAATCCTCAACACAGCACCCGAAACCCCCAACTCCAAATCCTCCCTCCCCTCCAACACAGCGCCCGAATCCCCCAACTCCAAATCATCAACACAGCTCCTGAACCCCTCAACTCCAAATCCTCCCTCCCTCCAACAGCACCCGAATCCCCAACTCGAAATCCTCCCTCCCCTCCAACACAGCACCCGAACCCCCCAATTCCAAATCCTCCCTCCGCTCCAACACAGCACCCGAATCCCCAACTGCAAATCCTCCCTCCCCTCCAACACAGCACCCGAACCCCTAAACTCCAAATGCTCCCTCCCCTCCAACACAGCACCCGAACCGCCCAACTCCAAATCCTCAACACGGCACCCGAAACCCCCAACTGCAAATCCTCAATGCAGCACCCGAACCCAGGAATTCCAATTCGCCCTCCCGCCAACACAGCACCCGAACCCCTCAACTCCAAATCCTCAACACAGCACGCGAACCCCCCCAACTCCAAATCCTCCCTCCCTGCAACAGAGCACCCGAAACCCCCAACTCAAAATCCTCAACACAGCAGCCGAACCCCCCAACTCCAAATCCTCGCTCCCTCCAAAACATCACCCGAACCCTCCAACTCCAAATACTCCCTCCCCTCCAACACAGCGCCCGAATCCCCCAACTCCAAATCATCAACACAGCTCCTGAACCCCTCAACTCCAAATCCTCCCTCCCTCCAACAGCACCCGAATCCCCAACTCGAAATCCTCCCTCCCCTCCAACACAGCACCCGAACCCCCCAACTCCAAATCCTCCCTCCCTCCAACGCAGCACCCGAACCTCCCAATTCCAAATCCTCCCTCCCTTCCCACACAGCACCCGAACGCCCCAACTGAAAATCCTCAACACAGCACCCGAAACCCCCAACTCCAAATCCTCCCTCCCTCCAACACAGCGCCCGAATCCCCCAACTCCAAATCATCAACACAGCTCCTGAACCCCTCAACTCCAAATCCTCCCTCACTCCAACAGCACCCGAATCCCCAACTCGAAATCCTCCCTCCCCTCCAACACAGCACCCGAACCCCCCAACTCCAAATCCTCCCTCCCCTCCAACACAGCACCCGAATCCCCAACTGCAAATCCTCCCTCCCCTCCAACACAGCACCCGAACCCCAAAACTCCAAATCCTCCCTCCCCTCCAACACAGCACCCGAACCGCCCAACTCCAAATCCTCAACACAGCACCCGAAACCCCCAACTCCAAATCCTCAATACAGCACCCGAACGCAGGAATTCCAATTACCCCTCCCGCCAACACAGCACCCGAACCCCTCAACTCCAAATCCTCAACACAGCACCCGAACCCCCCAACTCCAAATCCTCCCTCCCTGCAACACAGCACCCAAAACCCCCAACTACAAATACTCCCTCCCCTCCAACACAGCACCCGAGCCCCCAACTCCAAATTCTCCCTCCCCTCCAACACAGCACCCGCACGCCCCAACTCCAATCCTGAACATAGCACTCGAACCCACCAACTCCAGATCCTCCCTGCCTCCAACACAGCACCCGAACCCCACAACTCCAAATCCTCAACACAGCACCCGAACCCACCAACTCCAAATCCCCACTCCCTCCAACACAGCACCCGAACCCCCCAACTCCAAATCCTCCCTCCCTCCAACGCAGCACCCGAACCTCCCAATTCCAAATCCTCCCTCCCTTCCCACACAGCACCCGAACCTCCCAATTCCAAATCCTCCCTCCCTCCAACTCAGCACCTGAACCCCCCAACTCCAAATCCTGAACACATCACCCGAACCCTCCAACTCCAAATCCCCCCTCCCATCCAACACAGCACCCGAATCCCCCAACTCCAAATCATTAACACAGCTCCTGAACCCCTCAACTCCAAATCCTCCATCCCCTCCAACCCAGCACCCGAACCCCCAACTCCAAATCCTTCCTCCCTCCAACACAGCACCCGAATCCCCATCTCGAAATCCTCAACACATCACCCGAACCCTCCAAATCCAAATCCCCCCTCCCCTCCAACACAGCACCCGAACCGCCCAACTCCAAATCCTCAACACAGCACCCGAACCCCCCAACTCCAAATCCTTCCTCCCTCCAACACAGCACCCGAATCCCCAACTCGAAATCCTCAACACATCACCCGAACCCTCCAAATCCAAATCCCCCCTCCCCTCCAACACAGCACCCGAACCGCCCAACTCCAAATCCTCAACACAGCACCTGAAACCCCCAACTCCAAATCCTCAATACAGCACCCGAACCCAGGAATTCCAATTCCCCCTCCCGCCAACACAGCACCCGAACCCCTCAACTCCAAATCCTCAACACAGCACGCGAACCCTCAACTCCAAATTCTCCCTCCCATCCAGCACAGCACCCGAACACCCCCAACTCCAAATCCTCAACGCAGCACCCGAACACCCCAACTCCAAATCCTCCCTCCCTCCAACTCAGCACCCGAACCCCCCAACTCCAAATCCTCCCTCCCTGCAACACAGCACCCGAATTCGTAACTCCAAATCCTCCCTCCCCTCCAACACAGCACCCGAATCCCCAACTCCAAATCCTCCCTCCCCTACAACGCAGCACCCGAACCCCTCTACTCCAAATCCTCCCTCCCCTCCAACACAGCACCCAATCCCTCAACTCGAAATCCTCCTTCGCCTCCAACACAGCAGCCAAAACCCCCAACTCAAAATCCTCAACACAGCACCCGAACCCCGCAACTCCAAATCCTCCCTCCCTCCAACACAGCACCCGAACGTCCCAATTCCAAATCCTCCCTCCCTTCCAACACAGCACCCGAATCCCCAACTGCAAATCCTCCCTCCCCTCCAACACAGCACCCGAACCCCTAAACTCCAAATCCTCCCTCTCCTCCAACACAGCACCCGAACCCACCAACTCCAAATCCTCCCTCCCCTCCAACACAGCACCCGAACCCACCAACTCCAAATCCTCGCTCCCTCCCAAACAACACCCGAATCCCCAACTCCAAATCCGCCCTCCCCTCCAACACAGCATCCGAACCCCCAACTCAAAATCCTCAACACAGCACCCGAACCCTCAACTCCAAAATCTCTCTCCCATCCAGCACAGCACCCGAACCCCCCGAACTCCAAATCCTCAACACAGCACCCGAACACCCCAACGCCAAGTCCTCCCTCCCTCCAACTCAGCACCCGAACCCCCCAACTCCAAATCCTCCCTCCCTCCAACACAGCACCCGAATCCCCAACTCCAAATCCTCGCTCCCTCGCAAACAGCACCCGAATCCCCAACTCCAAAACCTCCCTCCCCTCCAACACAGCACCCGAATTCTTAACTCCAAATTCTTCCTCTCCTCCAACACAGCACCCGAATCCCCAACTCCAAATCCTCCCTCCCCAACAACACAGCACCCGAACCCCTCAATTCCAAATCCTCCCTCCCCTCCAAAACAGCACACGAACCCTCAACTCGAAATCCTCCTTCACCTCCAACACAGCACCTGAACCCTCAACTCCAAATTCTCCCTCCCATCCAGCACAGCACCCGAACCACCCAACTGCAAATCCTCAACACTGCACCCGAACCCCCAACTCCAAATCCTCCCTTCCTCCAACACAGCAGCCAAAACCCCCAACTCAAAATCCTCAACACAGCACCCGAACTCTCAACTCCAAATCCTCCCTCCCTCCAACACAGCACCCGAACCTCCCAATTCCAAATCCTCCCTCCCCTCCAACACAGCACCCGAACACCCCAACTCCAAATCCTCCCTCCCCTCCAACAGCGCACCCGAATCCCCAACTCCGAATCCTCCCTCCCCTCCAACACAGCACCCGAACCCCCCAACTCCAAATCCTCAACACAGCACCCGAACCCCCACAACTCCAAATGCTCCCTCCCCTCCAACACAGCACCCGAACGCCCCAACTCAAAATTCTCAACACAGCTCCTGAACCCCTCAACTCCAAATCCTCCATTCCCTCCAACCCAGCACCCGAACCCCCCAGCTCCAAATCCTCCCTCCCTCCAACACAGCACCCAAATCCCCAACTCGAAATACTCCCTCCTCTCCAACACAGCACCCGAACCCCCCAACTCCAAATCCTCCCTCCCCTCCAACACAGCACCCGAATCCCCAACTGCAAATCCTCCCTCCCCTCCAACACAGCACCCGAACCCCTAAACTCCAAATCCTCCCTCTCCTCCAACACAGCACCCGAAGCCTCAACTAGAAATCCTCCTTCCCCTCCAACACAGCACCCGAACCGCCCAACTCCAAATCCTCAACACAGCACCCGAACTCCCCAACTCCAAATCCTCAATACAGCACCCGAACCCACCAATTCCAAATCCTCCCTCCCTCCAACCCCGAACCCCGCAACTCCAAATCCTCAACACAGCACCCGAACCCCCCAACTCCAAGTCCTCCCTCCCTCCAACACAGCACCCGAAACCCCCAACTCAAAATCCTCAACACAGCACCCGAACCCCCCAACTCCAAGTCCTCCCTCCCTCCAACACAGCACCCGAATCCTCCAACTCCAAATCCTCCCTCCCCTCCAACACAGCACCCAAACCCCGCAACTCCAAATCCTCAACACAGCACCCGAACCCACCAACTCCAATCCTCCCTGCCCTCCAGCACAGCACCCAAACCCCCAACTCCAAATCCTCAACACAGCACCCGAACGCCCCAACTCCAAATCCTCCCTCCCTCCAACACAGCACTCGGATCCACATCTCCAAATCCTCTCTCCCCTCCAACAGAGCACCCGAACACCCCAAATCCAGATCCTCCCTCTCCTCCAACACAGCACCCGATCCCCAACTCAAATTCTCAACACAGCACCCGAACCCCCCAACTCCAAATCCGCCCTCCCGTCCAACACAGCACCCGAAACCCACAACTCCAAATCCCTCAACACAGCACCCGAACCCACCAACTCCAAATCCTCGTTCCCTCCCAAACAACACCCGAATCCCCCAACTCCAAATCCGCCCTCCCCTCCAACACAGCACCCGAACCCACCAACTCCAAATCCTCCCTCCCCTCCAACACAGCACCCGAACCCACCAACTCCAAATCCTCGCTCCCTTCCAAACAACACCCGAATCCCCAACTCCAAATCCGCCCTCCCCTCCAGCACAGCACCCGAACCCCCCCAACTCCAAATCCTCAACACAGCACCCGAACACCCCAACGCCAAGTCCTCCCTCCCTCCAACTCAGCACCCGAACCCCCCAACTCCAAATCCTCCCTCCCTCCAACACAGCACCCTAATCCCCAACTCCAAATCCTCGCTCCCTCGCAAACAGCACCCGAATCCCCAAACTCCAAAACCTCCCTCCCCTCCAACACAGCACCCGAATCCCCAACTCCAAATCCTCCCTCCCCACAACACAGCACCCGAAACCCCTCAATTCCAAATCCTCCCTCCCCTCCAAAACAGCACACGAACCCTCAACTCGAAATCCTCCTTCACCTCCAACACAGCACCCGAACCCTCAACTCCAAATTCTCCCTCCCATCCAGCACAGCACCCGAACCACCCAACTGCAAATCCTCAACACTGCACCCGAACCCCCAACTCCAAATCCTCCCTTCCTCCAACACAGCAGCCAAAACCCCCATCTCAAAATCCTCAACACAGCACCCGAACTCTCAACTCCAAATCCTCCCTCCCTCCAACACAGCACCCGAACCTCCCAATTCCAAATCCTCCCTCCCCTCCAACACAGCACCCGAACCCCCCAACTCCAAATCCTCAACACAGCACCCGAACCCCCACAACTCCAAATGGCTCCCTCCCCTCCAACACAGCACCCGAACGCCCCAACTCAAAATTCTCAATACAGCTCCTGAACCCCTCAACTCAAATCCTCCATTCCCTCCAACCAGCACCCGAACCCCCCAGCTCCAAATCCTCCCTCCCTCCAACACAGCACCCAAACCCCCCAGCTCCAAATCCTCCCTCCCTCCAACACAGCACCCGAACCCCCCAACTGCAAATCCTCCCTTCCCTCCAACACAGCACCCGAACCCCTAAACTACAAATCCTCCCTCCCCTCCAACACAGCACCCGAAGCCTCAACGAGATATCCTCCCTCCCCTCCAACACAGCACCCGAACTGCCCAACTCCAAATCCTCAACACAGCACCCGAACCCCGCAACTCCAAATCCTCAACACAGCACCCGAACCCACCAACTCCAAATCCCCCCTCCCTCCAACACAGCACCCGAACCCCCAACTCCAAATCCTCCCTCCCTCCAACACCGAACCCGAACCTCCCAATTCCAAATCCTCCCTCCCTTCCCACACAGCACCCGAACGCCCCAACTGAAAATCCCTCAACACAGCACCCGAAACCCCCAACTCCAAATCCTCTCTCCCCTCCAACACAGCACCCGAACGCCCCAACTCAAAATCCTCAACACAGCACCCGAACCCACCAACTCCAAATCCTCAACAGAGCGCCCGAACCCCTCAACTCCAAATCCTCCCTCTCCTCCAACACAGCACCAGAAACCTCAACTCCAAATTCTCCCTCCCATCCAGCACAGCACCCGAACTCCCCCAACTCCAAATCCTCAACACAGCACCCGAATACCCCAACTCCAAATCCTCCCTCCCTCCAACTCAGCACCGGAACCCCCCAACTCCAAATCCTGAACACATCACCCGAACCCTCCAACTCCAAATCCCCCCTCCCATCCAACACAGCACCCGAATCCCCCAACTCCAAATCATTAACACAGCTCCTGAACCCCTCAACTCCAAATCCTCCATCCCCTCCAACCCAGCACCCGAACCCCCCAACTCCAAATCCTTCCTCCCTCCAACACAGCACCCGAATCCCCAACTCGAAATCCTCAACACATCACCCGAACCCTCCAAATCCAAATCCCCCCTCCCCTCCAACACAGCACCCGAACCGCCCAACTCCAAATCCTCAACACAGCACCCGAAACCCCCAACTCCAAATCCTCAATACAGCACCCGAACCCAGGAATTCCAATTCCCCCTCCCGCCAACACAGCACCCGAACCCCTCAACTCCAAATCCTCAACACAGCACGCGAACCCTCAACTCCAAATTCTCCCTCCCATCCAGCACAGCACCCGAACACCCCCAACTCCAAATCCTCAACGCAGCACCCGAACACCCCAACTCCAAATCCTCCCTCCCTCCAACTCAGCACCCGAACCCCCCAACTCCAAATCCTCCCTCCCTGCAACACAGCACCCGATTCGTAACTCTAAATCCTCCCTCCCCTCCAACACAGCACCCGAATCCCCAACTCCAAATCCTCCCTCCCCTACAACGCAGCACCCGAACCCCTCTACTCCAAATCCTCCCTCCCCTCCAACACAGCACCCAATCCCTCAACTCGAAATCCTCCTTCGCCTCCAACACAGCAGCCAAAACCCCCAACTCAAAATCCTCAACACAGCACCCGAACCCCGCAACTCCAAATCCTCCCTCCCTCCAACACAGCACCCGAACGTCCCAATTCCAAATCCTCCCTCCCTTCCAACACAGCACCCGAATCCCCAACTGCAAATCCTCCCTCCCCTCCAACACAGCACCCGAACCCCTAAACTCCAAATCCTCCCTCTCCTCCAACACAGCACCCGAACCGCCCAACTCCAAATCCTCAACACAGCACCCGAACTCCCCAACTCCAAATCCTCAATACAGCACCCGAACCCACCAATTCCAAATCCTCCCTCCCTCCAACACAACACCCGAACCCCGCAACTCCAAATCCTCAACACAGCACCCGAAACCACCAACTGCAAATCCCCCTCCCGCCAACACAGCAGCAGAACCCCTCAACTCCAAATCCTCAACACAGCACGCGAACCCCCCCAACTCCAAATCCTCCTCCCTCCAACACAGCACCCGAAACCCCCAACTCAAAATCCTCAACACAGCACCCGAACCCCCCAACTCCAAGTCCCTCTCTCCCTCCAACACAGCACCCGAATCCTCCAACTCCAAATCCCTCCCTCCCCTCCAACACAGCACCCAAACCCCGCAACTCCAAATCCTCAACACAGCACCCAAACCCACCAACTCCAAATCCTCCCTGCCCTCCAGCACAGCACCCAAAACCCCCCAACTCCAAATCCTCACACAGCACCCGAAACCGCCCCAACTCCAAATCCTCCCTCCCTCCCAACACCTCACCCGGATCCACAACTCCAAATCCTCTCTCCCCTCCAACAGAGCACCCGAACACCCCAAATCCAGATCCTCCCTCTCCTCCAACACAGCACCCGAAACCACCCAACTCCAAATACTCAACACAATACCCGAACTCCCCAACTCCAAATCCTCAATACAGCACCCGAACCCACCAATTCCAAATCCTCCCTCCCTCCAACACAACACCCGAACCCCGCAACTCCAAATCCTCAACACAGCACCCAAACACCCCAACTACAAATCCTCCCTGCCCTCCAGCACAGCACCCGAACCCCCCCAACTCCAAATCCTCAACACAGCACCCAAACACCCCAACTACAAATCCTCCCTGCCCTCCAGCAGAGCACCCGAATCCCCAACTCCAAATCCTCCCTCCCCTACAACACAGCACCCGAACCCCTCTACTCCAAATCCTCCCTCCCCTCCAACGCAGCACCCGAACCCTCAACTCGAAATCGTCCTTCGCCTCCAACACAGCACCCGAACCGCCCAACTGCAAATCCTCAACACAGCACCCGAACCCACCAACTCCAAATCCCCCTTCCTCCAACACAGCACCCGAACCCCCAACTCCAAATCCTCCCTTCCTCCAACACAGCAGCCAAAACCCCCAACTCAAAATCCTCAACACAGCACCCTAACCCCCCAACTCCAAATCCTCCCTCCCTCCAACACAGCACCCGAACCTCCCAATTCCAAATCCTCCCTCCCCTCCAACACAGCACCCGAACACCCCAACTCCAAATCCTCCCTCCCCTCCAACACAGCACCCGAATCCCCAACTCCAAGTCCTCCCTCCCCTCCAACACAACACCCGAACGCCCCAACTCAAAATTTTCAACACAGCACCCGAACCCCCCAACTGCAAATCCGCCCTCCCGTCCAACACAACACCCAAACCCCCACAACTCCAAATCCTCAACACAGCACCCGACCGCCCCAACTCCAAATCCTCGCTCCCTCCCAAACAGCACCCGAATCCCCAACTCGAAATCCTCCCTCCCCTCCAACACAGCACCCGAATCCCCAACTCCAAATCCTCCGTCCCCTCCAACACAGCACCCAAACCTCCCAATTCCAAATCCTCCCTCCCCTCCAACACAGCACCCGAATCCCTAAACTCCAAGTCCTCCCTCCCCTCCAACACAACACCCGAACCCCCCAACTCCAAATCCTCAACACAGCACCCGAACCCCCCCAACTCCAGATCCCCCTCCCCTCCAACACAGCACCCGAATCCCCAACTCCAAGTCCTCCCTCCCCTCCAACACAACACCCGAACCCCCCAACTCCAAATCCTCAACACAGCACCCGAACCCCCCCAACTCCAAATCATCCCTCCCCTCCAACACAGCACTCGAACGCCCCAACTCAAAATTCTCAACACAGCACCCGAACCCTCAACTCCAAATCCTCCCTCCCTACAACACAGCACCCGAACCCCCCCAACTCCAAATCCTCCCTCCCCTCCAACACAGCACTCGAACGCCCCAACTCAAAATTCTCAACACAGCACCCGAACCCTCAACTCCAAATCCTCCCTCCCTACAACACAGCACCCGAACGCCCCAACCCAAAATCCTCCCTCCCCTCCAACACAGCACCCGAAACCTCAACTCCAAATCCTCAACACAGCACCCGACCCCACCAACTCCAAATCCTCCCTCCCCTCCAACACAGCACCCGAATCCCCAACTCAAAATCCTCCCTCCCCTCTAACACAGCACCCGAACGCCCCAACTCAAAATCCTCAACACAGCACCCGAACCCACCAACTCCAAATCCTCAGCAGAGCACCCGAACCCCTCAACTCCAAATCCTCCTTCCGCTCCAACACAGCACCTGAACCCTCAACTCCAAATTCTCCCTGCCCTCCAACACAGCACCCGAACCCCCCCAACTCCAAATCCTCAACACAGCACCCAAACACCCCAACTACAAATCGTCCCTGCCCTCCAGCACAACACCCGAACCCCCCAACTCCAAATCCTCCCTCGCTCCAACACAGCACCCGAACCCGCCAACTCCAAATCCTCCCTGCCCTCCAACACAACACCCGAACGCCCCAACTCAAAATTTTCAACACAGCACCCGAACCCCCCAACTGCAAATCCGCCCTCCCGTCCAACACAACACCCGAACCCCCACAACTCCAAATCCTCAACACAGCACCCAACCGCCCCAACTCCAAATCCTCGCTCCCTCCCCTCCAACACAGCACCCGAACCCCCAACTCCAAATCCTCGCTCCCTCCCAAACAGCACTCGAATCCCCAACTCCAAATCCACCGTCCCCTCCAACACAGCACCCGAACCTCCCAATTCCAAATCCTCCCTCCCCTCCAACACAGCACCCGAACACCCCAACTCCAAATTCTCCCTCCCTTCCAACACCGCACCCGAATCCCCAACTCCAAATCCTCCCTCCCCTCCAACACAGCACCCGAACCCCCCAACTCCAAGTCCTCCCTCCCCTCCAACACAACACCCGAACCCCCAACTCCAAATCCTCCCTCCCCTCCAACACAACACCCGAACCCCCAACTCCAAATCCTCCCTCCCTACAACACAGCACCCGAATCCCCAACTCCAAATCCTCCCTCCCCTACAACACAGCACCCGATCGCCCCAACCCAAAATCCTCCCTCCCCTCCAACACAGCACCCGAACCCTCAACTCCAAATCCTCAACACAGCACCCGACCCCACCAACTCCAAATCCTCCCTCCCCTCCAACACAGCACCCGAATCCCCAACTCAAAATCCTCCCTCCCATCCAACACATCACCCGAACGCCCGAACTCAAAATCCTCAACACAGCACCCGAACTCACCAACTCCAAATCCTCAACAGAGCACCCGAACCCCTCAACTCCAAATCCTCCTTCCGCTCTAACACAGCACCCGAACCCTCAACTCCAAATTCTCCCTGTCCTCCAACACAGCACCCGAACCCCCCCAACTCCAAATCCTCAACACAGCACCCAAACACCCCAAATACAAATCCTCCCTCGCTCCAACACAGCACCCGAATCCCCAACTCCAAATCCTCCCTCCCCTACAACACAGCACCCGAACACCCCAACTCCAAATCCTCCCTCCCCTCCAACACAGCACCCGAATCCCCAACTCCAAGTCCTCCCTCCCCTCCAACACAACACCCGAACGCCCCAACTCAAAATTCTCAACACGGCACCCGAACCCCGCAACTCCAAATCCGCCCTCCCGTCCAACACAACACCCGAACCCCCACAACTCCAAATCCTCAACACAGCACCCGACCGCCCCAACTCCAAATCCTCGCTCCCTCCCAAACAGCACCCGAATCCCCAACTCCAAATCCTCCCTCCCTCCAACACAGCACCCGAACCTCCCAATTCCAAATCCTCCCTCCCTTCCAACACAGCACCCGAACGCCCCAACTCAAACTCCTCAACACAGCACCCGAACCCACCAACTCCAAATCCTCAGCAGAGCACCCGAACCCCTCAACTCCAAATCCTCCTTCCGCTCCAACACAGCACCTGAACCCTCAACTCCAAATTCTCCCTGCCCTCCAACACAGCACCCGAACCCCCCCAACTCCAAATCCTCAACACAGCACCCAAACACCCCAACTACAAATCGTCCCTGCCCTCCAGCACAACACCCGAACCCCCCAACTCCAAATCCTCCCTCGCTCCAACACAGCACCCGAACCCGCCAACTCCAAATCCTCCCTGCCCTCCAACACAACACCCGAACGCCCCAACTCAAAATTTTCAACACAGCACCCGAACCCCCCAACTGCAAATCCGCCCTCCCGTCCAACACAACACCCGAACCCCCACAACTCCAAATCCTCAACACAGCACCCAACCGCCCCAACTCCAAATCCTCGCTCCCTCCCCTCCAACACAGCACCCGAACCCCCAACTCCAAATCCTCGCTCCCTCCCAAACAGCACCCGAATCCCCAACTCCAAATCCACCGTCCCCTCCAACACAGCACCCGAACCTCCCAATTCCAAATCCTCCCTCCCCTCCAACACAGCACCCGAACACCCCAACTCCAAATCCTCCCTCCCCTCCAACCACCGCACCCGAATCCCAACTCCAAATCCTCCCTCCCCTCCAACACAGCACCCGAACCCCCCAACTCCAAGTCCTCCCTCCCCTCCAACACAAACACCCGAACCCCCAACTCCAAATCCTCCCTCCCCTCCAACACAACACCCGAACCCCCAACTCCAAATCCTCCCTCCCTACAACACAGCACCCGAATCCCCAACTCCAAATCCTCCCTCCCCCTACAACACAGCACCCGATCGCCCCAACCAAAATTCCTCCCTCCCCTCCAACACAGCACCCGAACCCTCAACTCCAAATCCTCAACACAGCACCCCGACCCCACCAACTCCAAATCCTCCCTCCCCTCCAACACAGCACCCGAATCCCCAACTCAAAATCCTCCCTCCCATCCAACACATCACCCGAACGCCCGAACTCAAAATTCTCAACACAGCACCCGAACCCCCCAACTCCAAATCCGCCCTCCCGTTCAAAACAGCACCCGAACCCCCCCAACTGCAAATCCTCAACACAGCACCCGAACCCCCCCAACCCCAAATCCTCCCTCCCCTCCAACACATCACCCGAACGCCCGAACTCAAAATTCTCAACACAGCACCCGAATGCCCCAACTCCAAATCCTCAGCAGAGCACCCGAACCCCTCAACTCCAAATCCTCCTTCCGCTCCAACACAGCACCTGAACCCTCAACTCCAAATTCTCCCTGCCCTCCAACACAGCACCCGAACCCCCCCCAACTCCAAATCCTCAACACAGCACCCAAACACCCCAACTACAAATCCTCCCTGCCCTCCAGCACAGCACCCGAACCCCCCAACTCCAAATCCTCAACACAGCACCCAAACACCCCAACTACAAATCCTCCCTGCCCACCAGCAGAGCACCCGAATCCCCAACTCCAAATCCTCCCTCCCCTACAACACAGCACCCGAACCCCTCTACTCCAAATCCTCCCTCCCCTCCAACGCAGCACCCGAACCCTCAACTCGAAATCCTCCTTCGCCTCCAACACAGCACCCGAACCGCCCAACTGCAAATCCTCAACACAGCACCCGAACCCACCAACTCCAAATCCCCCTTCCTCCAACACAGCACCCGAACCCCCAACTCCAAATCCTCCCTTCCTCCAACACAGCAGCCAAAACCCCCAACTCAAAATCCTCAACACAGCACCCTAACCCCCCAACTCCAAATCCTCCCTCCCTCCAACACAGCACCCGAACCTCCCAATTCCAAATCCTCCCTCCCCTCCAACACAGCACCCGAACACCCCAACTCCAAATCCTCCCTCCCCTCCAACACAGCACCCGAATCCCCAACTCCAAGTCCTCCCTCCCCTCCAACACAACACCCGAACGCCCCAACTCAAAATTTTCAACACAGCACCCGAACCCCCCAACTGCAAATCCGCCCTCCCGTCCAACACAACACCCAAACCCCCACAACTCCAAATCCTCAACACAGCACCCGACCGCCCCAACTCCAAATCCTCGCTCCCTCCCAAACAGCACCCGAATCCCCAACTCGAAATCCTCCCTCCCCTCCAACACAGCACCCGAACCCCCAACTCCAAATCCTCGCTCCCTCCCAAACAGCACCCGAATCCCCAACTCCAAATCCTCCGTCCCCTCCAACACAGCACCCGAACCTCCCAATTCCAAATCCTCCCTCCCCTCCAACACAGCACCCGAATCCCTAAACTCCAAGTCCTCCCTCCCCTCCAACACAACACCCGAACCCCCCAACTCCAAATCCTCAACACAGCACCCGAACCCCCCCAACTCCAGATCCCCCTCCCCTCCAACACAGCACCCGAATCCCCAACTCCAAGTCCTCCCTCCCCTCCAACACAACACCCGAACCCCCCAACTCCAAATCCTCAACACAGCACCCGAACCCCCCCCAACTCCAAATCCTCCCTCCCCTCCTACACAGCACTCGAACGCCCCAACTCAAAATTCTCAACACAGCACCCGAACCCTCAACTCCAAATCCTCCCTCCCTACAACACAGCACCCGAACCCCCCCAACTCCAAATCCTCCCTCCCCTCCAACACAGCACTCGAACGCCCCAACTCAAAATTCTCAACACAGCACCCGAACCCTCAACTCCAAATCCTCCCTCCCTACAACACAGCACCCGAACGCCCCAACCCAAAATCCTCCCTCCCCTCCAACACAGCACCCGAAACCTCAACTCCAAATCCTCAACACAGCACCCGACCCCACCAACTCCAAATCCTCCCTCCCCTCCAACACAGCACCCGAATCCCGAACTCAAAATCCTCCCTCCCCTCTAACACAGCACCCGAACCCCCCAACTGCAAATCCTCAACACAGCACCCGAACCCCCCCAACCCCAAATCCTCCCTCCCCTCCAACACATCACCCGAACGCCCGAACTCAAAATTCTCAACACAGCACCCGAACCCCCCAACTCCAAATCCGCCCTCCCGTTCAAAACAGCACCCGAACCCCCCCAACTGCAAATCCTCAACACAGCACCCGAACCCCCCAACCCCAAATCCTCCCTCCCCTCCAACACATCACCGGAACGCCCGAACTCAAAATTCTCAACACAGCACCCGAATGCCCCAACTCCAAATCCTCCCTCCCCTCCAACACAGCACCCGAACCCCCCAACTCCAAATCCCCGCTCCCTCCCAAACAGCACCCGAATCCCCACCTCCAAATCCGCCCTCCCCTCCAACACAGCACCCGAACCCCCCAACTCCAAATCCCCGCTCCCTCCCAAACAGCACCCGAATCCCCAACTCCAAATCCTCCCTCCCCTCCAACACAGCACCCGAACCCCCCAACTCCAAATCCTCCCTCCCCTCCAACACAGCACCCGAACACCCCAACTCAAAATCCTCAACAGAGCACCCGAACCCACCAACTCCAAATCCTCCCTCCCATCCAGCACAGCACCCGAACCCCCCCAACTCCAAATCCTCAACGCAGCACCCGAACACCCCAACTCCAAATCCTCCCTCCCTCCAACACAACACCCAAACCCGCAACTCCAAATCCTCAACACAGCACGCGAACCCCCCCAACTCCAAATCCTCCCTCTCTGCAACACAGCACCCGAAACCCCCAACTCAAAATCCTCCCTCCCTGCAACACAGCACCCGAATTCTTAACTCCAAATTCTCCCTCCCCTCCAACACAGCACCCGAATCCCCAACTCCAAATCCTCCCTCCCCTACAATGCAGCACCCGAATCCCTCAACTCCAAATTTTCCCTCCTCTCCAGCACAACACCCGAACCCTCAACTTGAAATCCTCCTTCACCTCCAACACAGCACCCGAATCCCCAGTTCCAAATCCTGAACACAGCACCCGAACCCCCCAACTCCAAATCCTCAATACAGCACCCGACCCCACCAACTCCAAATCCTCCCTCCCCTCCAACACAGCACCCGAATCCCCAACTCAAAATCCTCCCTCCCATCCAACACATCACCCGAACGCCCGAACTCAAAATTCTCAACACAGCACCCGAACCCCCCAACTCCAAATCCGCCCTCCCGTTCAAAACAGCACCCGAACCCCCCCAACTGCAAATCCTCAACACAGCACCCGAACCCCCCCAACCCCAAATCCTCCCTCCCCTCCAACACATCACCCGAACGCCCGAACTCAAAATTCTCAACACAGCACCCGAATGCCCCAACTCCAAATCCTCAGCAGAGCACCCGAACCCCTCAACTCCAAATCCTCCTTCCGCTCCAACACAGCACCTGAACCCTCAACTCCAAATTCTCCCTGCCCTCCAACACAGCACCCGAACCCCCCCCCAACTCCCAATCCTCAACACAGCACCCAAACACCCCAACTACAAATCCTCCCTGCCCTCCAGCACAGCACCCGAACCCCCCAACTTCAAATCCTCAACACAGCACCCAAACACCCCAACTACAAATCCTCCCTGCCCTCCAGCACAGCACCCGAACCCCCAACTCCAAATCCTCCCTTCCTCCAACACAGCAGCCAAAACCCCCAACTCAAAATCCTCAACACAGCACCCTAACCCCCCAACTCCAAATCCTCCCTCCCTCCAACACAGCACCCGAACCTCCCAATTCCAAATCCTCCCTCCCCTCCAACACAGCACCCGAACACCCCAACTCCAAATCCTCCCTCCCCTCCAACACAGCACCCGAATCCCCAACTCCAAGTCCTCCCTCCCCTCCAACACAACACCCGAACGCCCCAACTCAAAATTTTCAACACAGCACCCGAACCCCCCAACTGCAAATCCGCCCTCCCGTCCAACACAACACCCAAACCCCCACAACTCCAAATCCTCAACACAGCACCCGACCGCCCCAACTCCAAATCCTCGCTCCCTCCCAAACAGCACCCGAATCCCCAACTCGAAATCCTCCCTCCCCTCCAACACAGCACCCGAATCCCCAACTCCAAATCCTCCGTCCCCTCCAACACAGCACCCAAACCTCCCAATTCCAAATCCTCCCTCCCCTCCAACACAGCACCCGAATCCCTAAACTCCAAGTCCTCCCTCCCCTCCAACACAACACCCGAACCCCCCAACTCCAAATCCTCAACACAGCACCCGAACCCCCCCAACTCCAGATCCCCCTCCCCTCCAACACAGCACCCGAATCCCCAACTCCAAGTCCTCCCTCCCCTCCAACACAACACCCGAACCCCCCAACTCCAAATCCTCAACACAGCACCCGAACCCCCCCAACTCCAAATCATCCCTCCCCTCCAACACAGCACTCGAACGCCCCAACTCAAAATTCTCAACACAGCACCCGAACCCTCAACTCCAAATCCTCCCTCCCTACAACACAGCACCCGAACCCCCCCAACTCCAAATCCTCCCTCCCCTCCAACACAGCACTCGAACGCCCCAACTCAAAATTCTCAACACAGCACCCGAACCCTCAACTCCAAATCCTCCCTCCCTACAACACAGCACCCGAACGCCCCAACCCAAAATCCTCCCTCCCCTCCAACACAGCACCCGAAACCTCAACTCCAAATCCTCAACACAGCACCCGACCCCACCAACTCCAAATCCTCCCTCCCCTCCAACACAGCACCCGAATCCCCAACTCAAAATCCTCCCTCCCCTCTAACACAGCACCCGAACGCCCCAACTCAAAATCCTCAACACAGCACCCGAACCCACCAACTCCAAATCCTCAGCAGAGCACCCGAACCCCTCAACTCCAAATCCTCCTTCCGCTCCAACACAGCACCTGAACCCTCAACTCCAAATTCTCCCTGCCCTCCAACACAGCACCCGAACCCCCCCAACTCCAAATCCTCAACACAGCACCCAAACACCCCAACTACAAATCGTCCCTGCCCTCCAGCACAACACCCGAACCCCCCAACTCCAAATCCTCCCTCGCTCCAACACAGCACCCGAACCCGCCAACTCCAAATCCTCCCTGCCCTCCAACACAACACCCGAACGCCCCAACTCAAAATTTTCAACACAGCACCCGAACCCCCCAACTGCAAATCCGCCCTCCCGTCCAACACAACACCCGAACCCCCACAACTCCAAATCCTCAACACAGCACCCAACCGCCCCAACTCCAAATCCTCGCTCCCTCCCCTCCAACACAGCACCCGAACCCCCAACTCCAAATCCTCGCTCCCTCCCAAACAGCACTCGAATCCCCAACTCCAAATCCACCGTCCCCTCCAACACAGCACCCGAACCTCCCAATTCCAAATCCTCCCTCCCCTCCAACACAGCACCCGAACACCCCAACTCCAAATCCTCCCTCCCTTCCAACACCGCACCCGAATCCCCAACTCCAAATCCTCCCTCCCCTCCAACACAACACCCGAACCCCCAACTCCAAATCCTCCCTCCCCTCCAACACAACACCCGAACCCCCAACTCCAAATCCTCCCTCCCTACAACACAGCACCCGAATCCCCAACTCCAAATCCTCCCTCCCCTACAACACAGCACCCGATCGCCCCAACCCAAAATCCTCCCTCCCCTCCAACACAGCACCCGAACCCTCAACTCCAAATCCTCAACACAGCACCCGACCCCACCAACTCCAAATCCTCCCTCCCCTCCAACACAGCACCCGAATCCCCAACTCAAAATCCTCCCTCCCATCCAACACATCACCCGAACGCCCGAACTCAAAATCCTCAACACAGCACCCGAACTCACCAACTCCAAATCCTCAACAGAGCACCCGAACCCCTCAACTCCAAATCCTCCTTCCGCTCTAACACAGCACCCGAACCCTCAACTCCAAATTCTCCCTGTCCTCCAACACAGCACCCGAACCCCCCCAACTCCAAATCCTCAACACAGCACCCAAACACCCCAAATACAAATCCTCCCTCGCTCCAACACAGCACCCGAATCCCCAACTCCAAATCCTCCCTCCCCTACAACACAGCACCCGAACACCCCAACTCCAAATCCTCCCTCCCCTCCAACACAGCACCCGAATCCCCAACTCCAAGTCCTCCCTCCCCTCCAACACAACACCCGAACGCCCCAACTCAAAATTCTCAACACGGCACCCGAACCCCGCAACTCCAAATCCGCCCTCCCGTCCAACACAACACCCGAACCTCCACAACTCCAAATCCTCAACACAGCACCCGACCGCCCCAACTCCAAATCCTCGCTCCCTCCCAAACAGCACCCGAATCCCCAACTCCAAATCCTCCCTCCCTCCAACACAGCACCCGAACCTCCCAATTCCAAATCCTCCCTCCCTTCCAACACAGCACCCGAACGCCCCAACTCAAACTCCTCAACACAGCACCCGAACCCACCAACTCCAAATCCTCAGCAAAGCACCCGAACCCCTCAACTCCAAATCCTCCTTCCGCTCCAACACAGCACCTGAACCCTCAACTCCAAATTCTCCCTGCCCCCCAACACAGCACCCGAATCCCCCAACTCCAAATCCTCCCTCCTTCCAACACAGCACCCGAATCCCCCAACTCCAAATCATCAACACAGCTCCTGAACCCCTCAACTCCAAATCCTCCATCCCCTCCAACCCAGCACCCGAACCCCCCAACTCCAAATCCCCCCTCCCGTCCAACACAGCACCCGAATCCCCCAACTCCAAATCATCAACACAGCTCCTGAACCCCTCAACTCCAAATCCTCCATCCCCTCCAACCCAGCACCCGAACCCCCCAACTCCAAATCCTCCCTCCCTACAACACAGCACCCGAATCCCCAACTCCAAATCCTCCCTCCCCTACAACACAGCACCCGATCGCCCCAACCCAAAATCCTCCCTCCCCTCCAACACAGCACCCGAACCCTCAACTCCAAATCCTCAACACAGCACCCGACCCCACCAACTCCAAATCCTCCCTCCCCTCCAACACAGCACCCGAATCCCCAACTCAAAATCCTCCCTCCCATCCAACACATCACCCGAACGCCCGAACTCAAAATTCTCAACACAGCACCCGAACCCCCCAACTCCAAATCCGCCCTCCCGTTCAAAACAGCACCCGAACCCCCCCAACTGCAAATCCTCAACACAGCACCCGAACCCCCCCAACCCCAAATCCTCCCTCCCCTCCAACACATCACCCGAACGCCCGAACTCAAAATTCTCAACACAGCACCCGAATGCCCCAACTCCAAATCCTCAGCAGAGCACCCGAACCCCTCAACTCCAAATCCTCCTTCCGCTCCAACACAGCACCTGAACCCTCAACTCCAAATTCTCCCTGCCCTCCAACACAGCACCCGAACCCCCCCCAACTCCAAATCCTCAACACAGCACCCAAACACCCCAACTACAAATCCTCCCTGCCCTCCAGCACAGCACCCGAACCCCCCAACTTCAAATCCTCAACACAGCACCCAAACACCCCAACTACAAATCCTCCCTGCCCTCCAGCACAGCACCCGAACCCCCAACTCCAAATCCTCCCTTCCTCCAACACAGCAGCCAAAACCCCCAACTCAAAATCCTCAACACAGCACCCTAACCCCCCAACTCCAAATCCTCCCTCCCTCCAACACAGCACCCGAACCTCCCAATTCCAAATCCTCCCTCCCCTCCAACACAGCACCCGAACACCCCAACTCCAAATCCTCCCTCCCCTCCAACACAGCACCCGAATCCCCAACTCCAAGTCCTCCCTCCCCTCCAACACAACACCCGAACGCCCCAACTCAAAATTTTCAACACAGCACCCGAACCCCCCAACTGCAAATCCGCCCTCCCGTCCAACACAACACCCAAACCCCCACAACTCCAAATCCTCAACACAGCACCTGACCGCCCCAACTCCAAATCCTCGCCTCCTCCCAAACAGCACCCGAATCCCCAACTCGAAATCCTCCCTCCCCTCCAACACAGCACCCGAATCCCCAACTCCAAATCCTCCGTCCCCTCCAACACAGCACCCAAACCTCCCAATTCCATATCCTCCCTCCCCTCCAACACAGCACCCGAATCCCTAAACTCCAAGTCCTCCCTCCCCTCCAACACAACACCCGAACCCCCCAACTCCAAATCCTCAACACAGCACCCGAACCCCCCCAACTCCAGATCCCCCTCCCCTCCAACACAGCACCCGAATCCCCAACTCCAAGTCCTCCCTCCCCTCCAACACAACACCCGAACCCCCCAACTCCAAATCCTCAACACAGCACCCGAACCCCCCCAACTCCAAATCATCCCTCCCCTCCAACACAGCACTCGAACGCCCCAACTCAAAATTCTCAACACAGCACCCGAACCCTCAACTCCAAATCCTCCCTCCCTACAACACAGCACCCGAACCCCCCCAACTCCAAATCCTCCCTCCCCTCCAACACAGCACTCGAACGCCCCAACTCAAAATTCTCAACACACCACCCGAACCCTCAACTCCAAATCCTCCCTCCCTACAACACAGCACCCGAACGCCCCAACCCAAAATCCTCCCTCCCCTCCAACACAGCACCCGAAACCTCAACTCCAAATCCTCCCTCCCTACAACACAGCACCCGAACCCCCCCAACTCCAAATCCTCCCTCCCCTCCAACACAGCACTCGAACGCCCCAACTCAAAATTCTCAACACAGCACCCGAACCCTCAACTCCAAATCCTCCCTCCCTACAACACAGCACCCGAACGCCCCAACCCAAAATCCTCCCTCCCCTCCAACACAGCACCCGAAACCTCAACTCCAAATCCTCAACACAGCACCCGACCCACCAACTCCAAATCCTCCCTCCCCTCCAACACAGCACCCGAATCCCCAACTCAAAATCCTCCCTCCCCTCTAACACAGCACCCGAACGCCCCAACTCAAAATCCTCAACACAGCACCCGAACCCACCAACTCCAAATCCTCAACACAGCACCCGAACCCCCCCAACTCCAGATCCCCCTCCCCTCCAACACAGCACCCGAATCCCCAACTCCAAGTCCTCCCTCCCCTCCAACACAACACCCGAACCCCCCAACTCCAAATCCTCAACACAGCACCCGAACCCCCCCAACTCCAAATCATCCCTCCCCTCCAACACAGCACTCGAACGCCCCAACTCAAAATTCTCAACACAGCACCCGAACCCTCAACTCCAAATCCTCCCTCCCTACAACACAGCACCCGAACCCCCCCAACTCCAAATCCTCCCTCCCCTCCAACACAGCACTCGAACGCCCCAACTCAAAATTCTCAACACAGCACCCGAACCCTCAACTCCAAATCCTCCCTCCCTACAACACAGCACCCGAACGCCCCAACCCAAAATCCTCCCTCCCCTCCAACACAGCACCCGAACCCTCAACTCCAAATCCTCCCTCCCTACAACACAGCACCCGAACCCCCCCAACTCCAAATCCTCCCTCCCCTCCAACACAGCACTCGAACGCCCCAACTCAAAATTCTCAACACAGCACCCGAACCCTCAACTCCAAATCCTCCCTCCCTACAACACAGCACCCGAACGCCCCAACCCAAAATCCTCCCTCCCCTCCAACACAGCACCCGAAACCTCAACTCCAAATCCTCAACACAGCACCCGACCCCACCAACTCCAAATCCTCCCTCCCCTCCAACACAGCACCCGAATCCCCAACTCAAAATCCTCCCTCCCCTCTAACACAGCACCCGAACGCCCCAACTCAAAATCCTCAACACAGCACCCGAACCCACCAACTCCAAATCCTCAGCAGAGCACCCGAACCCCTCAACTCCAAATCCTCCTTCCGCTCCAACACAGCACCCGAACCCCCCCCCAACTCCAAATCCTCAACACAGCACCCAAACACCCTCAACTCCAAATTCTCCCTGCCCTCCAACACAGCACCCGAACCCCCCCAACTCCAAATCCTCAACACAGCACCCAAACACCCCAACTACAAATCGTCCCTGCCCTCCAGCACAACACCCGAACCCCCCAACTCCAAATCCTCCCTCGCTCCAACACAGCACCCGAACCCGCCAACTCCAAATCCTCCCTGCCCTCCAACACAACACCCGAACGCCCCAACTCAAAATTTTCAACACAGCACCCGAACCCCCCAACTGCAAATCCGCCCTCCCGTCCAACACAACACCCGAACCCCCACAACTCCAAATCCTCAACACAGCACCCAACCGCCCCAACTCCAAATCCTCACTCCCTCCCCTCCAACACAGCACCCGAACCCCCAACTCCAAATCCTCGCTCCCTCCCAAACAGCACTCGAATCCCCAACTCCAAATCCACCGTCCCCTCCAACACAGCACCCGAACCTCCCAATTCCAAATCCTCCCTCCCCTCCAACACAGCACCCGAACACCCCAACTCCAAATCCTCCCTCCCTTCCAACACCGCACCCGAATCCCCCCAACTCCAAATCCCTCCCTCCCCTCCAACACAGCACCCGAACCCCCCAACTCCAAGTCCTCCCTCCCCTCCAACACAACACCCGAACCCCCAACTCCAAATCCTCCCTCCCCTCCAAACACAACACCCGAACCCCCAACTCCAAATCCTCCCTCCCTACAACACAGCACCCGAATCCCCAACTCCAAATCCTCCCTCCCCTACAACACAGCACCCGATCGCCCAACCCAAAATCCTCCCTCCCCTCCAACACAGCACCCGAACCCTCAACTCCAAATCCTCAACACAGCACCCGACCCCACCAACTCCAAATCCTCCCTCCCCTCCAACACAGCACCCGAATCCCCAACTCAAAATCCTCCCTCCCATCCAACACATCACCCGAACGCCCGAACTCAAAATCCTTAACACAGCACCCGAACTCACCAACTCCAAATCCTCAACAGAGCACCCGAACCCCTCAACTCCAAATCCTCCTTCCGCTCTAACACAGCACCCGAACCCTCAACTCCAAATTCTCCCTGTCCTCCAACACAGCACCCGAACCCCCCCAACTCCAAATCCTCAACACAGCACCCAACACCCCAAATACAAATCCTCCCTCGCTCCAAACACAGCACCCGAATCCCCAACTCCAAATCCTCCCTCCCCTACAACACAGCACCCGAACACCCCAACTCCAAATCTCCCTCCCCTCCAACACAGCACCCCGAATCCCCAACTCCAAGTCCTCCCTCCCCTCCAACACAACACCCGAACGCCCCAACTCAAAATTCTCAACACGGCACCCGAACCCCGCAACTCCAAATCCGCCCTCCCGTCCAACACAACACCCGAACCCCCCACAACTCAAATCCTCAACACAGCACCCGACCGCCCCAACTCCAAATCCTCGCTCCCTCCCAAACAGCACCCGAATCCCCAACTCCAAATCCTCCCTCCCTCCAACACAGCACCCGAACCTCCCAATTCCAAATCCTCCCTCCCTTCCAACACAGCACCCGAACGCCCCAACTCAAACTCCTCAACACAGCACCCGAACCCCACCAACTCCAAATCCTCAGCAAAGCACCCGAACCCCTCAACTCCAAATCCTCCTTCCGCTCCAACACAGCACCTGAACCCTCAACTCCAAATTCTCCCTGCCCCCCAACACAGCACCCGAATCCCCCAACTCCAAATCCTCCCTCCTTCCAACACAGCACCCGAATCCCCCAACTCCAAATCATCAACACAGCTCCTGAACCCCTCAACTCCAAATCCTCCATCCCCTCCAACCCAGCACCCGAACCCCCCAACTCCAAATCCCCCCCTCCCGTCCAACACAGCACCCGAATCCCCCAACTCCAAATCATCAACACAGCTCCTGAACCCCTCAACTCCAAATCCTCCATCCCCTCCAACCCAGCACCCCGAACCCCCCAACTCCAAATCCTCCCTCCCTACAACACAGCACCCGAATCCCCAACTCCAAATCCTCCCTCCCCTACAACACAGCACCCGATCGCCCAACCCAAAATCCTCCCTCCCCTCCAACACAGCACCCGAACCCTCAACTCCAAATCCTCAACACAGCACCCGACCCCACCAACTCCAAATCCTCCCTCCCCTCCAACACAGCACCCGAATCCCCAACTCAAAATCCTCCCTCCCATCCAACACATCACCCGAACGCCGAACTCAAAATATCTCAACACAGCACCCGAACCCCCCAACTCCAAATCCGCCCTCCCGTTCAAAACAGCACCCGAACCCCCCCAACTGCAAATCCTCAACACAGCACCCGAACCCCCCCAACCCCAAATCCTCCCTCCCCTCCAACACATCACCCGAACGCCCGAACTCAAAATTCTCAACACAGCACCCGAATGCCCCAACTCCAAATCCTCAGCAGAGCACCCGAACCCCTCAACTCCAAATCCTCCTTCCGCTCCAACACAGCACCCGAACCCCCCAACTTCAAATCCTCAACACAGCACCCAAACACCCCAACTACAAATCCTCCCTGCCCTCCAGCACAGCACCCGAACCCCCCAACTTCAAATCCTCAACACAGCACCCAAACACCCCAACTACAAATCCTCCCTGCCCTCCAGCACAGCACCCGAACCCCCAACTCCAAATCCTCCCTTCCTCCAACACAGCAGCCAAAACCCCCAACTCAAAATCCTCAACACAGCACCCTAACCCCCCAACTCCAAATCCTCCCTCCCTCCAACACAGCACCCGAACCTCCCAATTCCAAATCCTCTCTCCCCTCCAACACAGCACCCGAACACCCCAACTCCAAATCCTCCCTCCCCTCCAACACAGCACCCGAATCCCCAACTCCAAGTCCTCCCTCCCCTCCAACACAACACCCGAACGCCCCAACTCAAAATTTTCAACACAGCACCCGAACCCCCCAACTGCAAATCCGCCCTCCCGTCCAACACAACACCCAAACCCCCACAACTCCAAATCCTCAACACAGCACCCGACCGCCCCAACTCCAAATCCTCGCTCCCTCCCAAACAGCACCCGAATCCCCAACTCGAAATCCTCCCTCCCCTCCAACACAGCACCCGAATCCCCAACTCCAAATCCTCCGTCCCCTCCAACACAGCACCCAAACCTCCCAATTCCAAATCCTCCCTCCCCTCCAACACAGCACCCGAATCCCTAAACTCCAAGTCCTCCCTCCCCTCCAACACAACACCCGAACCCCCCAACTCCAAATCCTCAACACAGCACCCGAACCCCCCCAACTCCAGATCCCCCTCCCCTCCAACACAGCACCCGAATCCCCAACTCCAAGTCCTCCCTCCCCTCCAACACAACACCCGAACCCCCCAACTCCAAATCCTCAACACAGCACCCGAACCCCCCCAACTCCAAATCATCCCTCCCCTCCAACACAGCACTCGAACGCCCCAACTCAAAATTCTCAACACAGCACCCGAACCCTCAACTCCAAATCCTCCCTCCCTACAACACAGCACCCGAACCCCCCCAACTCCAAATCCTCCCTCCCCTCCAACACAGCACTCGAACGCCCCAACTCAAAATTCTCAACACAGCACCCGAACCCTCAACTCCAAATCCTCCCTCCCTACAACACAGCACCCGAACGCCCCAACCCAAAATCCTCCCTCCCCTCCAACACAGCACCCGAAACCTCAACTCCAAATCCTCAACACAGCACCCGACCCCACCAACTCCAAATCCTCCCTCCCCTCCAACACAGCACCCGAATCCCCAACTCAAAATCCTCCCTCCCCTCTAACACAGCACCCGAACGCCCCAACTCAAAATCCTCAACACAGCACCCGAACCCACCAACTCCAAATCCTCAGCAGAGCACCCGAACCCCTCAACTCCAAATCCTCCTTCCGCTCCAACACAGCACCTGAACCCTCAACTCCAAATTCTCCCTGCCCTCCAACACAGCACCCGAACCCCCCCAACTCCAAATCCTCAACACAGCACCCAAACACCCCAACTACAAATCGTTTGCCCTCCAGCACAACACCCGAACCCCCCAACTCCAAATCCTCCCTCGCTCCAACACAGCACCCGAACCCGCCAACTCCAAATCCTCCCTGCCCTCCAACACAACACCCGAACGCCCCAACTCAAAATTTTCAACACAGCACCCGAACCCCCCAACTGCAAATCCGCCCTCCCGTCCAACACAACACCCGAACCCCCACAACTCCAAATCCTCAACACAGCACCCAACCGCCCCAACTCCAAATCCTCGCTCCCTCCCCTCCAACACAGCACCCGAACCCCCAACTCCAAATCCTCGCTCCCTCCCAAACAGCACTCGAATCCCCAACTCCAAATCCACCGTCCCCTCCAACACAGCACCCGAACCTCCCAATTCCAAATCCTCCCTCCCCTCCAACACAGCACCCGAACACCCCAACTCCAAATCCTCCCTCCCTTCCAACACCGCACCCGAATCCCCAACTCCAAATCCTCCCTCCCCTCCAACACAACACCCGAACCCCCAACTCCAAATCCTCCCTCCCCTCCAACACAACACCCGAACCCCCAACTCCAAATCCTCCCTCCCTACAACACAGCACCCGAATCCCCAACTCCAAATCCTCCCTCCCCTACAACACAGCACCCGATCGCCCCAACCCAAAATCCTCCCTCCCCTCCAACACAGCACCCGAACCCTCAACTCCAAATCCTCAACACAGCACCCGACCCCACCAACTCCAAATCCTCCCTCCCCTCCAACACAGCACCCGAATCCCCAACTCAAAATCCTCCCTCCCATCCAACACATCACCCGAACGCCCGAACTCAAAATCCTCAACACAGCACCCGAACTCACCAACTCCAAATCCTCAACAGAGCACCCGAACCCCTCAACTCCAAATCCTCCTTCCGCTCTAACACAGCACCCGAACCCTCAACTCCAAATTCTCCCTGTCCTCCAACACAGCACCCGAACCCCCCCAACTCCAAATCCTCAACACAGCACCCAAACACCCCAAATACAAATCCTCCCTCGCTCCAACACAGCACCCGAATCCCCAACTCCAAATCCTCCCTCCCCTACAACACAGCACCCGAACACCCCAACTCCAAATCCTCCCTCCCCTCCAACACAGCACCCGAATCCCCAACTCCAAGTCCTCCCTCCCCTCCAACACAACACCCGAACGCCCCAACTCAAAATTCTCAACACGGCACCCGAACCCCGCAACTCCAAATCCGCCCTCCCGTCCAACACAACACCCGAACCCCCACAACTCCAAATCCTCAACACAGCACCCGACCGCCCCAACTCCAAATCCTCGCTCCCTCCCAAACAGCACCCGAATCCCCAACTCCAAATCCTCCCTCCCTCCAACACAGCACCCGAACCTCCCAATTCCAAATCCTCCCTCCCTTCCAACACAGCACCCGAACGCCCCAACTCAAACTCCTCAACACAGCACCCGAACCCACCAACTCCAAATCCTCAGCAAAGCACCCGAACCCCTCAACTCCAAATCCTCCTTCCGCTCCAACACAGCACCTGAACCCTCAACTCCAAATTCTCCCTGCCCCCCAACACAGCACCCGAATCCCCCAACTCCAAATCCTCCCTCCTTCCAACACAGCACCCGAATCCCCCAACTCCAAATCATCAACACAGCTCCTGAACCCCTCAACTCCAAATCCTCCATCCCCTCCAACCCAGCACCCGAACCCCCCAACTCCAAATCCCCCCTCCCGTCCAACACAGCACCCGAACCCCCCAACTCCAAATCATCAACACAGCTCCTGAACCCCTCAACTCCAAATCCTCCATCCCCTCCAACCCAGCACCCGAACCCCCCAACTCCAAATCCTCCCTCCCTACAACACAGCACCCGAATCCCCAACTCCAAATCCTCCCTCCCCTACAACACAGCACCCGATCGCCCCAACCCAAAATCCTCCCTCCCCTCCAACACAGCACCCGAACCCTCAACTCCAAATCCTCAACACAGCACCCGACCCCACCAACTCCAAATCCTCCCTCCCCTCCAACACAGCACCCGAATCCCCAACTCAAAATCCTCCCTCCCATCCAACACATCACCCGAACGCCCGAACTCAAAATTCTCAACACAGCACCCGAACCCCCCAACTCCAAATCCGCCCTCCCGTTCAAAACAGCACCCGAACCCCCCCAACTGCAAATCCTCAACACAGCACCCGAACCCCCCCAACCCCAAATCCTCCCTCCCCTCCAACACATCACCCGAACGCCCGAACTCAAAATTCTCAACACAGCACCCGAATGCCCCAACTCCAAATCCTCAGCAGAGCACCCGAACCCCTCAACTCCAAATCCTCCTTCCGCTCCAACACAGCACCTGAACCCTCAACTCCAAATTCTCCCTGCCCTCCAACACAGCACCCGAACCCCCCCCAACTCCAAATCCTCAACACAGCACCCAAACACCCCAACTACAAATCCTCCCTGCCCTCCAGCACAGCACCCGAACCCCCCAACTTCAAATCCTCAACACAGCACCCAAACACCCCAACTACAAATCCTCCCTGCCCTCCAGCACAGCACCCGAACCCCCAACTCCAAATCCTCCCTTCCTCCAACACAGCAGCCAAAACCCCCAACTCAAAATCCTCAACACAGCACCCTAACCCCCCAACTCCAAATCCTCCCTCCCTCCAACACAGCACCCGAACCTCCCAATTCCAAATCCTCCCTCCCCTCCAACACAGCACCCGAACACCCCAACTCCAAATCCTCCCTCCCCTCCAACACAGCACCCGAATCCCCAACTCCAAGTCCTCCCTCCCCTCCAACACAACACCCGAACGCCCCAACTCAAAATTTTCAACACAGCACCCGAACCCCCCAACTGCAAATCCGCCCTCCCGTCCAACACAACACCCAAACCCCCACAACTCCAAATCCTCAACACAGCACCTGACCGCCCCAACTCCAAATCCTCGCCTCCTCCCAAACAGCACCCGAATCCCCAACTCGAAATCCTCCCTCCCCTCCAACACAGCACCCGAATCCCCAACTCCAAATCCTCCGTCCCCTCCAACACAGCACCCAAACCTCCCAATTCCATATCCTCCCTCCCCTCCAACACAGCACCCGAATCCCTAAACTCCAAGTCCTCCCTCCCCTCCAACACAACACCCGAACCCCCCAACTCCAAATCCTCAACACAGCACCCGAACCCCCCCAACTCCAGATCCCCCTCCCCTCCAACACAGCACCCGAATCCCCAACTCCAAGTCCTCCCTCCCCTCCAACACAACACCCGAACCCCCCAACTCCAAATCCTCAACACAGCACCCGAACCCCCCCAACTCCAAATCATCCCTCCCCTCCAACACAGCACTCGAACGCCCCAACTCAAAATTCTCAACACAGCACCCGAACCCTCAACTCCAAATCCTCCCTCCCTACAACACAGCACCCGAACCCCCCCAACTCCAAATCCTCCCTCCCCTCCAACACAGCACTCGAACGCCCCAACTCAAAATTCTCAACACAGCACCCGAACCCTCAACTCCAAATCCTCCCTCCCTACAACACAGCACCCGAACGCCCCAACCCAAAATCCTCCCTCCCCTCCAACACAGCACCCGAAACCTCAACTCCAAATCCTCAACACAGCACCCGACCCCACCAACTCCAAATCCTCCCTCCCCTCCAACACAGCACCCGAATCCCCAACTCAAAATCCTCCCTCCCCTCTAACACAGCACCCGAACGCCCCAACTCAAAATCCTCAACACAGCACCCGAACCCACCAACTCCAAATCCTCAGCAGAGCACCCGAACCCCTCAACTCCAAATCCTCCTTCCGCTCCAACACAGCACCCGAACCCCCCCCAACTCCAAATCCTCAACACAGCACCCAAACACCCTCAACTCCAAATTCTCCCTGCCCTCCAACACAGCACCCGAACCCCCCCAACTCCAAATCCTCAACACAGCACCCAAACACCCCAACTACAAATCGTCCCTGCCCTCCAGCACAACACCCGAACCCCCCAACTCCAAATCCTCCCTCGCTCCAACACAGCACCCGAACCCGCCAACTCCAAATCCTCCCTGCCCTCCAACACAACACCCGAACCTCCCAATTCCAAATCCTCCCTCCCTTCCAACACAGCACCCGAACGCCCCAACTCAAACTCCTCAACACAGCACCCGAACCCACCAACTCCAAATCCTCAGCAAAGCACCCGAACCCCTCAACTCCAAATCCTCCTTCCGCTCCAACACAGCACCTGAACCCTCAACTCCAAATTCTCCCTGCCCCCCAACACAGCACCCGAATCCCCCAACTCCAAATCCTCCCTCCTTCCAACACAGCACCCGAATCCCCCAACTCCAAATCATCAACACAGCTCCTGAACCCCTCAACTCCAAATCCTCCATCCCCTCCAACCCAGCACCCGAACCCCCCAACTCCAAATCCCCCCTCCCGTCCAACACAGCACCCGAATCCCCCAACTCCAAATCATCAACACAGCTCCTGAACCCCTCAACTCCAAATCCTCCATCCCCTCCAACCCAGCACCCGAACCCCCCAACTCCAAATCCTCCCTCCCTACAACACAGCACCCGAATCCCCAACTCCAAATCCTCCCTCCCCTACAACACAGCACCCGATCGCCCCAACCCAAAATCCTCCCTCCCCTCCAACACAGCACCCGAACCCTCAACTCCAAATCCTCAACACAGCACCCGACCCCACCAACTCCAAATCCTCCCTCCCCTCCAACACAGCACCCGAATCCCCAACTCAAAATCCTCCCTCCCATCCAACACATCACCCGAACGCCCGAACTCAAAATTCTCAACACAGCACCCGAACCCCCCAACTCCAAATCCGCCCTCCCGTTCAAAACAGCACCCGAACCCCCCCAACTGCAAATCCTCAACACAGCACCCGAACCCCCCCAACCCCAAATCCTCCCTCCCCTCCAACACATCACCCGAACGCCCGAACTCAAAATTCTCAACACAGCACCCGAATGCCCCAACTCCAAATCCTCAGCAGAGCACCCGAACCCCTCAACTCCAAATCCTCCTTCCGCTCCAACACAGCACCTGAACCCTCAACTCCAAATTCTCCCTGCCCTCCAACACAGCACCCGAACCCCCCCCAACTCCAAATCCTCAACACAGCACCCAAACACCCCAACTACAAATCCTCCCTGCCCTCCAGCACAGCACCCGAACCCCCCAACTTCAAATCCTCAACACAGCACCCAAACACCCCAACTACAAATCCTCCCTGCCCTCCAGCACAGCACCCGAACCCCCAACTCCAAATCCTCCCTTCCTCCAACACAGCAGCCAAAACCCCCAACTCAAAATCCTCAACACAGCACCCTAACCCCCCAACTCCAAATCCTCCCTCCCTCCAACACAGCACCCGAACCTCCCAATTCCAAATCCTCCCTCCCCTCCAACACAGCACCCGAACACCCCAACTCCAAATCCTCCCTCCCCTCCAACACAGCACCCGAATCCCCAACTCCAAGTCCTCCCTCCCCTCCAACACAACACCCGAACGCCCCAACTCAAAATTTTCAACACAGCACCCGAACCCCCCAACTGCAAATCCGCCCTCCCGTCCAACACAACACCCAAACCCCCACAACTCCAAATCCTCAACACAGCACCTGACCGCCCCAACTCCAAATCCTCGCCTCCTCCCAAACAGCACCCGAATCCCCAACTCGAAATCCTCCCTCCCCTCCAACACAGCACCCGAATCCCCAACTCCAAATCCTCCGTCCCCTCCAACACAGCACCCAAACCTCCCAATTCCATATCCTCCCTCCCCTCCAACACAGCACCCGAATCCCTAAACTCCAAGTCCTCCCTCCCCTCCAACACAACACCCGAACCCCCCAACTCCAAATCCTCAACACAGCACCCGAACCCCCCCAACTCCAGATCCCCCTCCCCTCCAACACAGCACCCGAATCCCCAACTCCAAGTCCTCCCTCCCCTCCAACACAACACCCGAACCCCCCAACTCCAAATCCTCAACACAGCACCCGAACCCCCCCAACTCCAAATCATCCCTCCCCTCCAACACAGCACTCGAACGCCCCAACTCAAAATTCTCAACACAGCACCCGAACCCTCAACTCCAAATCCTCCCTCCCTACAACACAGCACCCGAACCCCCCCAACTCCAAATCCTCCCTCCCCTCCAACACAGCACTCGAACGCCCCAACTCAAAATTCTCAACACAGCACCCGAACCCTCAACTCCAAATCCTCCCTCCCTACAACACAGCACCCGAACGCCCCAACCCAAAATCCTCCCTCCCCTCCAACACAGCACCCGAAACCTCAACTCCAAATCCTCAACACAGCACCCGACCCCACCAACTCCAAATCCTCCCTCCCCTCCAACACAGCACCCGAATCCCCAACTCAAAATCCTCCCTCCCCTCTAACACAGCACCCGAACGCCCCAACTCAAAATCCTCAACACAGCACCCGAACCCACCAACTCCAAATCCTCAGCAGAGCACCCGAACCCCTCAACTCCAAATCCTCCTTCCGCTCCAACACAGCACCCGAACCCCCCCCAACTCCAAATCCTCAACACAGCACCCAAACACCCTCAACTCCAAATTCTCCCTGCCCTCCAACACAGCACCCGAACCCCCCCAACTCCAAATCCTCAACACAGCACCCAAACACCCCAACTACAAATCGTCCCTGCCCTCCAGCACAACACCCGAACCCCCCAACTCCAAATCCTCCCTCGCTCCAACACAGCACCCGAACCCGCCAACTCCAAATCCTCCCTGCCCTCCAACACAACACCCGAACGCCCCAACTCAAAATTTTCAACACAGCACCCGAACCCCCCAACTGCAAATCCGCCCTCCCGTCCAACACAACACCCGAACCCCCACAACTCCAAATCCTCAACACAGCACCCAACCGCCCCAACTCCAAATCCTCGCTCCCTCCCCTCCAACACAGCACCCGAACCCCCAACTCCAAATCCTCGCTCCCTCCCAAACAGCACTCGAATCCCCAACTCCAAATCCACCGTCCCCTCCAACACAGCACCCGAACCTCCCAATTCCAAATCCTCCCTCCCCTCCAACACAGCACCCGAACACCCCAACTCCAAATCCTCCCTCCCTTCCAACACCGCACCCGAATCCCCAACTCCAAATCCTCCCTCCCCTCCAACACAGCACCCGAACCCCCCAACTCCAAGTCCTCCCTCCCCTCCAACACAACACCCGAACCCCCAACTCCAAATCCTCCCTCCCCTCCAACACAACACCCGAACCCCCAACTCCAAATCCTCCCTCCCTACAACACAGCACCCGAATCCCCAACTCCAAATCCTCCCTCCCCTACAACACAGCACCCGATCGCCCCAACCCAAAATCCTCCCTCCCCTCCAACACAGCACCCGAACCCTCAACTCCAAATCCTCAACACAGCACCCGACCCCACCAACTCCAAATCCTCCCTCCCCTCCAACACAGCACCCGAATCCCCAACTCAAAATCCTCCCTCCCATCCAACACATCACCCGAACGCCCGAACTCAAAATCCTTAACACAGCACCCGAACTCACCAACTCCAAATCCTCAACAGAGCACCCGAACCCCTCAACTCCAAATCCTCCTTCCGCTCTAACACAGCACCCGAACCCTCAACTCCAAATTCTCCCTGTCCTCCAACACAGCACCCGAACCCCCCCAACTCCAAATCCTCAACACAGCACCCAAACACCCCAAATACAAATCCTCCCTCGCTCCAACACAGCACCCGAATCCCCAACTCCAAATCCTCCCTCCCCTACAACACAGCACCCGAACACCCCAACTCCAAATCCTCCCTCCCCTCCAACACAGCACCCGAATCCCCAACTCCAAGTCCTCCCTCCCCTCCAACACAACACCCGAACGCCCCAACTCAAAATTCTCAACACGGCACCCGAACCCCGCAACTCCAAATCCGCCCTCCCGTCCAACACAACACCCGAACCCCCACAACTCCAAATCCTCAACATAGCACCCGACCGCCCCAACTCCAAATCCTCGCTCCCTCCCAAACAGCACCCGAATCCCCAACTCCAAATCCTCCCTCCCTCCAACACAGCACCCGAACCTCCCAATTCCAAATCCTCCCTCCCTTCCAACACAGCACCCGAACGCCCCAACTCAAACTCCTCAACACAGCACCCGAACCCACCAACTCCAAATCCTCAGCAAAGCACCCGAACCCCTCAACTCCAAATCCTCCTTCCGCTCCAACACAGCACCTGAACCCTCAACTCCAAATTCTCCCTGCCCCCCAACACAGCACCCGAATCCCCCAACTCCAAATCCTCCCTCCTTCCAACACAGCACCCGAATCCCCCAACTCCAAATCATCAACACAGCTCCTGAACCCCTCAACTCCAAATCCTCCATCCCCTCCAACCCAGCACCCGAACCCCCCAACTCCAAATCCCCCCTCCCGTCCAACACAGCACCCGAATCCCCCAACTCCAAATCATCAACACAGCTCCTGAACCCCTCAACTCCAAATCCTCCATCCCCTCCAACCCAGCACCCGAACCCCCCAACTCCAAATCCTCCCTCCCTACAACACAGCACCCGAATCCCCAACTCCAAATCCTCCCTCCCCTACAACACAGCACCCGATCGCCCCAACCCAAAATCCTCCCTCCCCTCCAACACAGCACCCGAACCCTCAACTCCAAATCCTCAACACAGCACCCGACCCCACCAACTCCAAATCCTCCCTCCCCTCCAACACAGCACCCGAATCCCCAACTCAAAATCCTCCCTCCCATCCAACACATCACCCGAACGCCCGAACTCAAAATTCTCAACACAGCACCCGAACCCCCCAACTCCAAATCCGCCCTCCCGTTCAAAACAGCACCCGAACCCCCCCAACTGCAAATCCTCAACACAGCACCCGAACCCCCCCAACCCCAAATCCTCCCTCCCCTCCAACACATCACCCGAACGCCCGAACTCAAAATTCTCAACACAGCACCCGAATGCCCCAACTCCAAATCCTCAGCAGAGCACCCGAACCCCTCAACTCCAAATCCTCCTTCCGCTCCAACACAGCACCCGAACCCCCCAACTTCAAATCCTCAACACAGCACCCAAACACCCCAACTACAAATCCTCCCTGCCCTCCAGCACAGCACCCGAACCCCCCAACTTCAAATCCTCAACACAGCACCCAAACACCCCAACTACAAATCCTCCCTGCCCTCCAGCACAGCACCCGAACCCCCAACTCCAAATCCTCCCTTCCTCCAACACAGCAGCCAAAACCCCCAACTCAAAATCCTCAACACAGCACCCTAACCCCCCAACTCCAAATCCTCCCTCCCTCCAACACAGCACCCGAACCTCCCAATTCCAAATCCTCCCTCCCCTCCAACACAGCACCCGAACACCCCAACTCCAAATCCTCCCTCCCCTCCAACACAGCACCCGAATCCCCAACTCCAAGTCCTCCCTCCCCTCCAACACAACACCCGAACGCCCCAACTCAAAATTTTCAACACAGCACCCGAACCCCCCAACTGCAAATCCGCCCTCCCGTCCAACACAACACCCAAACCCCCACAACTCCAAATCCTCAACACAGCACCCGACCGCCCCAACTCCAAATCCTCGCTCCCTCCCAAACAGCACCCGAATCCCCAACTCGAAATCCTCCCTCCCCTCCAACACAGCACCCGAATCCCCAACTCCAAATCCTCCGTCCCCTCCAACACAGCACCCAAACCTCCCAATTCCAAATCCTCCCTCCCCTCCAACACAGCACCCGAATCCCTAAACTCCAAGTCCTCCCTCCCCTCCAACACAACACCCGAACCCCCCAACTCCAAATCCTCAACACAGCACCCGAACCCCCCAACTCCAGATCCCCCTCCCCTCCAACACAGCACCCGAATCCCCAACTCCAAGTCCTCCCTCCCCTCCAACACAACACCCGAACCCCCCAACTCCAAATCCTCAACACAGCACCCGAACCCCCCCAACTCCAAATCATCCCTCCCCTCCAACACAGCACTCGAACGCCCCAACTCAAAATTCTCAACACAGCACCCGAACCCTCAACTCCAAATCCTCCCTCCCTACAACACAGCACCCGAACCCCCCCAACTCCAAATCCTCCCTCCCCTCCAACACGGCACTCGAACGCCCCAACTCAAAATTCTCAACACAGCACCCGAACCCTCAACTCCAAATCCTCCCTCCCTACAACACAGCACCCGAACGCCCCAACCCAAAATCCTCCCTCCCCTCCAACACAGCACCCGAAACCCTCAACTCCAAATCCTCAACACAGCACCCGACCCCACCAACTCCAAATCCTCCCTCCCCTCCAACACAGCACCCGAATCCCCAACTCAAAATCCTCCCTCCCCTCTAACACAGCACCCGAACGCCCCAACTCAAAATCCTCAACACAGCACCCGAACCCACCAACTCCAAATCCTCAGCAGAGCACCCGAACCCCTCAACTCCAAATCCTCCTTCCGCTCCAACACAGCACCCGAACCCCCCCCAACTCCAAATCCTCAACACAGCACCCAAACACCCTCAACTCCAAATTCTCCCTGCCCTCCAACACAGCACCCGAACCCCCCCAACTCCAAATCCTCAACACAGCACCCAAACACCCCAACTACAAATCGTCCCTGCCCTCCAGCACAACACCCGAACCCCCCAACTCCAAATCCTCCCTCGCTCCAACACAGCACCCGAACCCGCCAACTCCAAATCCTCCCTGCCCTCCAACACAACACCCGAACGCCCCAACTCAAAATTTTCAACACAGCACCCGAACCCCCCAACTGCAAATCCGCCCTCCCGTCCAACACAACACCCGAACCCCCACAACTCCAAATCCTCAACACAGCACCCAACCGCCCCAACTCCAAATCCTCGCTCCCTCCCCTCCAACACAGCACCCGAACCCCCAACTCCAAATCCTCGCTCCCTCCCAAACAGCACTCGAATCCCCAACTCCAAATCCACCGTCCCCTCCAACACAGCACCCGAACCTCCCAATTCCAAATCCTCCCTCCCCTCCAACACAGCACCCGAACACCCCAACTCCAAATCCTCCCTCCCTTCCAACACCGCACCCGAATCCCCAACTCCAAATCCTCCCTCCCCTCCAACACAGCACCCGAACCCCCCAACTCCAAGTCCTCCCTCCCCTCCAACACAACACCCGAACCCCCAACTCCAAATCCTCCCTCCCCTCCAACACAACACCCGAACCCCCAACTCCAAATCCTCCCTCCCTACAACACAGCACCCGAATCCCCAACTCCAAATCCTCCCTCCCCTACAACACAGCACCCGATCGCCCCAACCCAAAATCCTCCCTCCCCTCCAACACAGCACCCGAACCCTCAACTCCAAATCCTCAACACAGCACCCGACCCCACCAACTCCAAATCCTCCCTCCCCTCCAACACAGCACCCGAATCCCCAACTCAAAATCCTCCCTCCCATCCAACACATCACCCGAACGCCCGAACTCAAAATCCTCAACACAGCACCCGAACTCACCAACTCCAAATCCTCAACAGAGCACCCGAACCCCTCAACTCCAAATCCTCCTTCCGCTCTAACACAGCACCCGAACCCTCAACTCCAAATTCTCCCTGTCCTCCAACACAGCACCCGAACCCCCCCAACTCCAAATCCTCAACACAGCACCCAAACACCCCAAATACAAATCCTCCCTCGCTCCAACACAGCACCGAATCCCCAACTCCAAATCCTCCCTCCCCTACAACACAGCACCCGAACACCCCAACTCCAAATCCTCCCTCCCCTCCAACACAGCACCCGAATCCCCAACTCCAAGTCCTCCCTCCCCTCCAACACAACACCCGAACGCCCCAACTCAAAATTCTCAACACGGCACCCGAACCCCGCAACTCCAAATCCGCCCTCCCGTCCAACACAACACCCGAACCCCCACAACTCCAAATCCTCAACACAGCACCCGACCGCCCCAACTCCAAATCCTCGCTCCCTCCCAAACAGCACCCGAATCCCCAACTCCAAATCCTCCCTCCCTCCAACACAGCACCCGAACCTCCCAATTCCAAATCCTCCCTCCCTTCCAACACAGCACCCGAACGCCCCAACTCAAACTCCTCAACACAGCACCCGAACCCACCAACTCCAAATCCTCAGCAGAGCACCCGAACCCCTCAACTCCAAATCCTCCTTCCGCTCCAACACAGCACCTGAACCCTCAACTCCAAATTCTCCCTGCCCTCCAACACAGCACCCGAACCCCCCCAACTCCAAATCCTCAACACAGCACCCAAACACCCCAACTACAAATCGTCCCTGCCCTCCAGCACAACACCCGAACCCCCCAACTCCAAATCCTCCCTCGCTCCAACACAGCACCCGAACCCGCCAACTCCAAATCCTCCCTGCCCTCCAACACAACACCCGAACGCCCCAACTCAAAATTTTCAACACAGCACCCGAACCCCCCAACTGCAAATCCGCCCTCCCGTCCAACACAACACCCGAACCCCCACAACTCCAAATCCTCAACACAGCACCCAACCGCCCCAACTCCAAATCCTCGCTCCCTCCCCTCCAACACAGCACCCGAACCCCCAACTCCAAATCCTCGCTCCCTCCCAAACAGCACCCGAATCCTCAACTCCAAATCCACCGTCCCCTCCAACACAGCACCCGAACCTCCCAATTCCAAATCCTCCCTCCCCTCCAACACAGCACCCGAACACCCCAACTCCAAATCCTCCCTCCCCTCCAACACCGCACCCGAATCCCCAACTCCAAATCCTCCCTCCCCTCCAACACAGCACCCGAACCCCCCAACTCCAAGTCCTCCCTCCCCTCCAACACAACACCCGAACCCCCAACTCCAAATCCTCCCTCCCCTCCAACACAACACCCGAACCCCCAACTCCAAATCCTCCCTCCCTACAACACAGCACCCGAATCCCCAACTCCAAATCCTCCCTCCCCTACAACACAGCACCCGATCGCCCCAACCCAAAATCCTCCCTCCCCTCCAACACAGCACCCGAACCCTCAACTCCAAATCCTCAACACAGCACCCGACCCCACCAACTCCAAATCCTCCCTCCCCTCCAACACAGCACCCGAATCCCCAACTCAAAATCCTCCCTCCCATCCAACACATCACCCGAACGCCCGAACTCAAAATTCTCAACACAGCACCCGAACCCCCCAACTCCAAATCCGCCCTCCCGTTCAAAACAGCACCCGAACCCCCCCAACTGCAAATCCTCAACACAGCACCCGAACCCCCCCAAACCCCAAATCCTCCCTCCCCTCCAACACATCACCCGAACGCCCGAACTCAAAATTCTCAACACAGCACCCGAATGCCCCAACTCCAAATCCTCAGCAGAGCACCCGAACCCCTCAACTCCAAATCCTCCTTCCGCTCCAACACAGCACCTGAACCCTCAACTCCAAATTCTCCCTGCCCTCCAACACAGCACCCGAACCCCCCCCCAACTCCAAATCCTCAACACAGCACCCAAACACCCCAACTACAAATCCTCCCTGCCCTCCAGCACAGCACCCGAACCCCCCAACTCCAAATCCTCAACACAGCACCCAAACACCCCAACTACAAATCCTCCCTGCCCTCCAGCAGAGCACCCGAATCCCCAACTCCAAATCCTCCCTCCCCTACAACACAGCACCCGAACCCCTCTACTCCAAATCCTCCCTCCCCTCCAACGCAGCACCCGAACCCTCAACTCGAAATCCTCCTTCGCCTCCAACACAGCACCCGAACCGCCCAACTGCAAATCCTCAACACAGCACCCGAACCCACCAACTCCAAATCCCCCTTCCTCCAACACAGCACCCGAACCCCCAACTCCAAATCCTCCCTTCCTCCAACACAGCAGCCAAAACCCCCAACTCAAAATCCTCAACACAGCACCCTAACCCCCCAACTCCAAATCCTCCCTCCCTCCAACACAGCACCCGAACCTCCCAATTCCAAATCCTCCCTCCCCTCCAACACAGCACCCGAACACCCCAACTCCAAATCCTCCCTCCCCTCCAACACAGCACCCGAATCCCCAACTCCAAATCCTCCCTCCCCTCCAACACAACACCCGAACGCCCCAACTCAAAATTTTCAACACAGCACCCGAACCCCCCAACTGCAAATCCGCCCTCCCGTCCAACACAACACCCAAACCCCCACAACTCCAAATCCTCAACACAGCACCCGACCGCCCCAACTCCAAATCCTCGCTCCCTCCCAAACAGCACCCGAATCCCCAACTCGAAATCCTCCCTCCCCTCCAACACAGCACCCGAACCCCCAACTCCAAATCCTCGCTCCCTCCCAAACAGCACCCGAATCCCCAACTCCAAATCCTCCGTCCCCTCCAACACAGCACCCGAACCTCCCAATTCCAAATCCTCCCTCCCCTCCAACACAGCACCCGAATCCCTAAACTCCAAGTCCTCCCTCCCCTCCAACACAACACCCGAACCCCCCCAACTCCAAATCCTCAACACAGCACCCGAACCCCCCCAACTCCAGATCCCCCTCCCCTCCAACACAGCACCCGAATCCCCAACTCCAAGTCCTCCCTCCCCTCCAACACAACACCCGAACCCCCCAACTCCAAATCCTCAACACAGCACCCGAACCCCCCCAACTCCAAATCCTCCCTCCCCTCCAACACAGCACTCGAACGCCCCAACTCAAAATTCTCAACACAGCACCCGAACCCTCAACTCCAAATCCTCCCTCCCTACAACACAGCACCCGAACGCCCCCAACTCCAAATCCTCCCTCCCCTCCAACACAGCACTCGAACGCCCCAACTCAAAATTCTCAACACAGCACCCGAACCCTCAACTCCAAATCCTCCCTCCCTACAACACAGCACCCGAACGCCCCAACCCAAAATCCTCCCTCCCCTCCAACACAGCACCCGAAACCTCAACTCCAAATCCTCAACACAGCACCCGACCCCACCAACTCCAAATCCTCCCTCCCCTCCAACACAGCACCCGAATCCCGAACTCAAAATCCTCCCTCCCCTCTAACACAGCACCCGAACCCCCCAACTGCAAATCCTCAACACAGCACCCGAACCCCCCCAACCCCAAATCCTCCCTCCCCTCCAACACATCACCCGAACGCCCGAACTCAAAATTCTCAACACAGCACCCGAACCCCCCAACTCCAAATCCGCCCTCCCGTTCAAAACAGCACCCCGAACCCCCCCCAACTGCAAATCCTCAACACAGCACCCGAACCCCCCAACCCCAAATCCTCCCTCCCCTCCAACACATCACCGGAACGCCCGAACTCAAAATTCTCAACACAGCACCCGAATGCCCCAACTCCAAATCCTCCCTCCCCTCCAACACAGCACCCGAACCCCCCAACTCCAAATCCCCGCTCCCTCCCAAACAGCACCCGAATCCCCACCTCCAAATCCGCCCTCCCCTCCAACACAGCACCCGAACCCCCCAACTCCAAATCCCCGCTCCCTCCCAAACAGCACCCGAATCCCCAACTCCAAATCCTCCCTCCCCTCCAACACAGCACCCGAACCTCCCAACTCCAAATCCTCCCTCCCCTCCAACACAGCACCCGAACACCCCAACTCAAAATCCTCAACAGAGCACCCGAACCCACCAACTCCAAATCCTCCCTCCCATCCAGCACAGCACCCGAACCCCCCCAACTCCAAATCCTCAACGCAGCACCCGAACACCCCAACTCCAAATCCTCCCTCCCTGCAACACAGCACCCGAATTCTTAACTCCAAATTCTCCCTCCCCTCCAACACAGCACCCGAATCCCCAACTCCAAATCTTCCCTCCCCTACAATGCAGCACCCGAATCCCTCAACTCCAAATTTTCCCTCCTCTCCAGCACAACACCCGAACCCTCAACTTGAAATCCTCCTTCACCTCCAACACAGCACCCGAATCCCCAGTTCCAAATCCTGAACACAGCACCCGAACCCCCCAACTCCAAATCCTCAATACAGCACCCGAGCCCACCAATTCCAAATCCTCCCTCCCTCCAACACAACACCCAAACCCGCAACTCCAAATCCTCAACACAGCACGCGAACCCCCCCAACTCCAAATCCTCCCTCTCTGCAACACAGCACCCGAAACCCCCAACTCAAAATCCTCAACACAGCACCCGAACCCCCCAACTCCAAATCATCCCTCCCCTCCAACGCAGCACCCGAACCCCGCAACTCCAAATCCTCAACACAGCACCCGAACCCCACAACTCCAAATCCTCAACACAGCACCCGAATGCCCCAACTCCAAATCCTCCCTCCTTCCAACACAGCACCCCGAATCCCCCAACTCCAAATCCTCCCTCCTTCCAACACAGCACCCCGAATCCCCCAACTCCAAATCATCAACACAGCTCCTGAACCCCTCAACTCCAAATCCTCCATCCCCTCCAACCCAGCACCCGAACCCCCCAACTCCAAATCCCCCCTCCCGTCCAACACAGCACCCGAATCCCCCAACTCCAAATCATCAACACAGCTCCTGAACCCCTCAACTCCAAATCCTCCATCCCCTCCAACCCAGCACCCGAACCCCCCCAACTCCAAATCCTCCCTCCCTACAACACAGCACCCGAATCCCCAACTCCAAATCCTCCCTCCCCTACAACACAGCACCCGATCGCCCCAACCCAAAATCCTCCCTCCCCTCCAACACAGCACCCGAACCCTCAACTCCAAATCCTCAACACAGCACCCGACCCCACCAACTCCAAATCCTCCCTCCCCTCCAACACAGCACCCGAATCCCCAACTCAAAATCCTCCCTCCCATCCAACACATCACCCGAACGCCCGAACTCAAAATTCTCAACACAGCACCCGAACCCCCCAACTCCAAATCCGCCCTCCCGTTCAAAACAGCACCCGAACCCCCCCAACTGCAAATCCTCAACACAGCACCCGAACCCCCCCAACCCCAAATCCTCCCTCCCCTCCAACACATCACCCGAACGCCCGAACTCAAAATTCTCAACACAGCACCCGAATGCCCCAACTCCAAATCCTCAGCAGAGCACCCGAACCCCTCAACTCCAAATCCTCCTTCCGCTCCAACACAGCACCCGAACCCCCCCCAACTCCAAATCCTCAACACAGCACCCAAACACCCCAACTACAAATCCTCCCTGCCCTCCAGCACAGCACCCGAACCCCCCAACTCCAAATCCTCAACACAGCACCCAAACACCCCAACTACAAATCCTCCCTGCCCTCCAGCAGAGCACCCGAATCCCCAACTCCAAATCCTCCCTCCCCTACAACACAGCACCCGAACCCCTCTACTCCAAATCCTCCCTCCCCTCCAACGCAGCACCCGAACCCTCAACTCGAAATCCTCCTTCGCCTCCAACACAGCACCCGAACCGCCCAACTGCAAATCCTCAACACAGCACCCGAACCCACCAACTCCAAATCCCCCTTCCTCCAACACAGCACCCGAACCCCCCAACTCCAAATCCTCCCTTCCTCCAACACAGCAGCCAAAACCCCCAACTCAAAATCCTCAACACAGCACCCTAACCCCCCAACTCCAAATCCTCCCTCCCTCCAACACAGCACCCGAACCTCCCAATTCCAAATCCTCCCTCCCCTCCAACACAGCACCCGAACACCCCAACTCCAAATCCTCCCTCCCCTCCAACACAGCACCCGAATCCCCAACTCCAAGTCCTCCCCTCCCCTCCAACACAACACCCGAACGCCCCCAACTCAAAATTTTCAACACAGCACCCGAACCCCCCAACTGCAAATCCGCCCTCCCGTCCAACACAACACCCAAACCCCCACAACTCCAAATCCTCAACACAGCACCCGACCGCCCCAACTCCAAATCCTCGCTCCCTCCCAAACAGCACCCGAATCCCCAACTCGAAATCCTCCCTCCCCTCCAACACAGCACCCGAATCCCCAACTCCAAATCCTCCGTCCCCTCCAACACAGCACCCAAACCTCCCAATTCCAAATCCTCCCTCCCCTCCAACACAGCACCCGAATCCCTAAACTCCAAGTCCTCCCTCCCCTCCAACACAACACCCGAACCCCCCAACTCCAAATCCTCAACACAGCACCCGAACCCCCCCAACTCCAGATCCCCCTCCCCTCCAACACAGCACCCGAATCCCCAACTCCAAGTCCTCCCTCCCCTCCAACACAACACCCGAACCCCCCAACTCCAAATCCTCAACACAGCACCCGAACCCCCCCAACTCCAAATCATCCCTCCCCTCCAACACAGCACTCGAACGCCCCAACTCAAAATTCTCAACACAGCACCCGAACCCTCAACTCCAAATCCTCCCTCCCTACAACACAGCACCCGAACCCCCCCAACTCCAAATCCTCCCTCCCCTCCAACACAGCACTCGAACGCCCCAACTCAAAATTCTCAACACAGCACCCGAACCCTCAACTCCAAATCCTCCCTCCCTACAACACAGCACCCGAACGCCCCAACCCAAAATCCTCCCTCCCCCTCCAACACAGCACCCGAAACCTCAACTCCAAATCCTCAACACAGCACCCGACCCCACCAACTCCAAATCCTCCCTCCCCTCCAACACAGCACCCGAATCCCCAACTCAAAATCCTCCCTCCCCTCTAACACAGCACCCGAACGCCCCAACTCAAAATCCTCAACACAGCACCCGAACCCACCAACTCCAAATCCTCAGCACAACACCCGAACCCCCCAACTCCAAATCCTCCCTCGCTCCAACACAGCACCCGAACCCGCCAACTCCAAATCCTCCCTGCCCTCCAACACAACACCCGAACGCCCCAACTCAAAATTTTCAACACAGCACCCGAACCCCCCAACTGCAAATCCGCCCTCCCGTCCAACACAACACCCGAACCCCCACAACTCCAAATCCTCAACACAGCACCCAACCGCCCCAACTCCAAATCCTCGCTCCCTCCCCTCCAACACAGCACCCGAACCCCCAACTCCAAATCCTCGTTCCCTCCCAAACAGCACTCGAATCCCCAACTCCAAATCCACCGTCCCCTCCAACACAGCACCCGAACCTCCCAATTCCAAATCCTCCCTCCCCTCCAACACAGCACCCGAACACCCCAACTCCAAATCCTCCCTCCCTTCCAACACCGCACCCGAATCCCCAACTCCAAATCCTCCCTCCCCTCCAACACAGCACCCGAACCCCCCAACTCCAAGTCCTCCCTCCCCTCCAACACAACACCCGAACCCCCAACTCCAAATCCTCCCTCCCCTCCAACACAACACCCGAACCCCCAACTCCAAATCCTCCCTCCCTACAACACAGCACCCCGAATCCCCAACTCCAAATCCTCCCTCCCCTACAACACAGCACCCGATCGCCCCAACCCAAAATCCTCCCTCCCCTCCAACACAGCACCCGAACCCTCAACTCCAAATCCTCAACACAGCACCCGACCCCACCAACTCCAAATCCTCCCTCCCCTCCAACACAGCACCCGAATCCCCAACTCAAAATCCTCCCTCCCATCCAACACATCACCCGAACGCCCGAACTCAAAATCCTCAACACAGCACCCGAACTCACCAACTCCAAATCCTCAACAGAGCACCCGAACCCCTCAACTCCAAATCCTCCTTCCGCTCTAACACAGCACCCGAACCCTCAACTCCAAATTCTCCCTGTCCTCCAACACAGCACCCGAACCCCCCCAACTCCAAATCCTCAACACAGCACCCAAACACCCCCAAATACAAATCCTCCCTCGCTCCAACACAGCACCCGAATCCCCAACTCCAAATCCTCCCTCCCCTACAACACAGCACCCGAACACCCCAACTCCAAATCCTCCCTCCCCTCCAACACAGCACCCGAATCCCCAACTCCAAGTCCTCCCTCCCCTCCAACACAACACCCGAACGCCCCAACTCAAAATTCTCAACACGGCACCCGAACCCCGCAACTCCAAATCCGCCCTCCCGTCCAACACAACACCCGAACCCCCACAACTCCAAATCCTCAACACAGCACCCGACCGCCCCAACTCCAAATCCTCGCTCCCTCCCAAACAGCACCCGAATCCCCAACTCCAAATCCTCCCTCCCTCCAACACAGCACCCGAACCTCCCAATTCCAAATCCTCCCTCCCTTCCAACACAGCACCCGAACGCCCCAACTCAAACTCCTCAACACAGCACCCGAACCCACCAACTCCAAATCCTCAGCAGAGCACCCGAACCCCTCAACTCCAAATCCTCCTTCCGCTCCAACACAGCACCTGAACCCTCAACTCCAAATTCTCCCTGCCCTCCAACACAGCACCCGAACCCCCCCAACTCCAAATCCTCAACACAGCACCCAAACACCCCAACTACAAATCGTCCCTGCCCTCCAGCACAACACCCGAACCCCCCAACTCCAAATCCTCCCTCGCTCCAACACAGCACCCGAACCCGCCAACTCCAAATCCTCCCTGCCCTCCAACACAACACCCGAACGCCCCAACTCAAAATTTTCAACACAGCACCCGAACCCCCCAACTGCAAATCCGCCCTCCCGTCCAACACAACACCCGAACCCCCACAACTCCAAATCCTCAACACAGCACCCAACCGCCCCAACTCCAAATCCTCGCTCCCTCCCCTCCAACACAGCACCCGAACCCCCAACTCCAAATCCTCGCTCCCTCCCAAACAGCACCCGAATCCCCAACTCCAAATCCACCGTCCCCTCCAACACAGCACCCGAACCTCCCAATTCCAAATCCTCCCTCCCCTCCAACACAGCACCCGAACACCCCAACTCCAAATCCTCCCTCCCCTCCAACACCGCACCCGAATCCCCAACTCCAAATCCTCCCTCCCCTCCAACACAGCACCCGAACCCCCCAACTCCAAGTCCTCCCTCCCCTCCAACACAACACCCGAACCCCCAACTCCAAATCCTCCCTCCCCTCCAACACAACACCCGAACCCCCAACTCCAAATCCTCCCTCCCTACAACACAGCACCCGAATCCCCAACTCCAAATCCTCCCTCCCCTACAACACAGCACCCGATCGCCCCAACCCAAAATCCTCCCTCCCCTCCAACACAGCACCCGAACCCTCAACTCCAAATCCTCAACACAGCACCCGACCCCACCAACTCCAAATCCTCCCTCCCCTCCAACACAGCACCCGAATCCCCAACTCAAAATCCTCCCTCCCATCCAACACATCACCCGAACGCCCGAACTCAAAATTCTCAACACAGCACCCGAACCCCCCAACTCCAAATCCGCCCTCCCGTTCAAAACAGCACCCGAACCCCCCCAACTGCAAATCCTCAACACAGCACCCGAACCCCCCCCAACCCCAAATCCTCCCTCCCCTCCAACACATCACCCGAACGCCCGAACTCAAAATTCTCAACACAGCACCCGAATGCCCCAACTCCAAATCCTCAGCAGAGCACCCGAACCCCTCAACTCCAAATCCTCCTTCCGCTCCAACACAGCACCTGAACCCTCAACTCCAAATTCTCCCTGCCCTCCAACACAGCACCCGAACCCCCCCCAACTCCAAATCCTCAACACAGCACCCAAACACCCCAACTACAAATCCTCCCTGCCCTCCAGCACAGCACCCGAACCCCCCAACTCCAAATCCTCAACACAGCACCCAAACACCCCAACTACAAATCCTCCCTGCCCTCCAGCAGAGCACCCGAATCCCCAACTCCAAATCCTCCCTCCCCTACAACACAGCACCCGAACCCCTCTACTCCAAATCCTCCCTCCCCTCCAACGCAGCACCCGAACCCTCAACTCGAAATCCTCCTTCGCCTCCAACACAGCACCCGAACCGCCCAACTGCAAATCCTCAACACAGCACCCGAACCCACCAACTCCAAATCCCCCCTTCCTCCAACACAGCACCCGAACCCCCAACTCCAAATCCTCCCTTCCTCCAACACAGCAGCCAAAACCCCCAACTCAAAATCCTCAACACAGCACCCTAACCCCCCAACTCCAAATCCTCCCTCCCTCCAACACAGCACCCGAACCTCCCAATTCCAAATCCTCCCTCCCCTCCAACACAGCACCCGAACACCCCAACTCCAAATCCTCCCTCCCCTCCAACACAGCACCCGAATCCCCAACTCCAAATCCTCCCTCCCCTCCAACACAACACCCGAACGCCCCAACTCAAATTTTCAACACAGCACCCGAACCCCCCAACTGCAAATCCGCCCTCCCGTCCAACACAACACCCAAACCCCCACAACTCCAAATCCTCAACACAGCACCCGACCGCCCCAACTCCAAATCCTCGCTCCCTCCCAAACAGCACCCGAATCCCCAACTCGAAATCCTCCCTCCCCTCCAACACAGCACCCGAACCCCCAACTCCAAATCCTCGCTCCCTCCCAAACAGCACCCGAATCCCCAACTCCAAATCCTCCGTCCCCTCCAACACAGCACCCGAACCTCCCAATTCCAAATCCTCCCTCCCCTCCAACACAGCACCCGAATCCCTAAACTCCAAGTCCTCCCTCCCCTCCAACACAACACCCGAACCCCCCAACTCCAAATCCTCAACACAGCACCCGAACCCCCCCCAACTCCAGAACCCCCTCCCCTCCAACACAGCACCCGAATCCCCAACTCCAAGTCCTCCCTCCCCTCCAACACAACACCCGAACGCCCCAACTCAAAATTCTCAACACAGCACCCGAACCCTCAACTCCAAATCCTCCCTCCCTACAACACAGCACCCGAACCCCCCCCAACTCCAAATCCTCCCTCCCCTCCAACACAGCACTCGAACGCCCCAACTCAAAATTCTCAACACAGCACCCGAACCCTCAACTCCAAATCCTCCCTCCCTACAACACAGCACCCGAACGCCCCAACCCAAAATCCTCCCTCTCCTCCAACACAGCACCCGAAACCTCAACTCCAAATCCTCAACACAGCACCCGACCCCACCAACTCCAAATCCTCCCTCCCCTCCAACACAGCACCCGAATCCCGAACTCAAAATCCTCCCTCCCCTCTAACACAGCACCCGAACCCCCCAACTCCAAATCCTCCCTCCCCTCCAACACAGCACCCGAACACCCCAACTCAAAATCCTCAACAGAGCACCCGAACCCACCAACTCCAAATCCTCCCTCCCATCCAGCACAGCACCCGAACCCCCCCAACTCCAAATCCTCAACGCAGCACCCGAACACCCCAACTCCAAATCCTCCCTCCCTCCAACTCAGCACCCGAACCCCCCAACTCCAAATCCTCCCTCCCTGCAACACAGCACCCGAATTCTTAACTCCAAATTCACCCTCCCCTCCAACACAGCACCCGAATCCCCAACTCCAAATCCTCCCTCCCCTACAATGCAGCACCCGAATCCCTCAACTCCAAATTTTCCCTCCTCTCCAGCACAACACCCGAACCCTCAACTTGAAAT